>NW_028225179.1:103582507-103785824 GCF_052327205.1 Somniosus microcephalus | reverse complement strand
CGCCAGCCCGCCCGCGAGGCGTCCCGCGGGGAGTAGGCAGGGAAACCCCGCGGGCTGGCGGCCGTTAGAGCGGCTCACTTCGGGCCCCGACACCGTCAAACCTGAGAGGGGGAAGTAGAGAGAGACAGAGAGGAAGAGGGAAGAGAAGGAGAGAGAGGGAAGAGGAGAAGGAGAGAGAGGGAAGAGGAGAAGGAGAGAGAGAGAGGGAAGAGAGAGAGATAGAGAAATTTTTGGAGCTTCAGGCCTGCCTGCAGCGGGCCTGGAGACCAGCACCGAGTCCCCCCTGCGCGAGGGTGAGGAGGAGGGGGGTTGTTGCTAAACACAATATAAAACTGAAATAAATTGTTAATTAATTCCCTAACACATAATTCAAATATTTACCTTAGTTCCCTAACACACAGAAAGTGTGGGGGAAAAAATCGTGAAAAATCAAGATGGCGGCCACTCACCTCGGTTCAGAAGGATAAGGCCCGCCCACACACGCACCGATTGGTCGACTGGTCAGGTCACCGAAGCGTAGGATTGGTCAATCGTCGAGTCACTCGACACTCAACTGTCGGATGGCACGCGCCAGGAACCCGCCGTCCGATTGGTCGACCTCGACGTCACACGGTCGCTAATGAGATGCTAATGAGCGGAACGCTGAACGTTTTTGGGATACTGCGGACGGGATTTTTGTCCGGCCGAAACGTAAATACGCCTATGACCGGTCCGGAATCGCAAGCTTTCTTTTGAGGCGACGCGCGCGTCGGTACGCTCTGTAACTTTCAAACGTATAGAGAACGGACAGACAGACAGACAGACATCGGGACAGACAGACAGAAGAGCCGCTTTATATATATAGACAGAAGAAGATAGATAGACTAGCTAGGGGAGCCCGGCGGTGCCGAGGCTTTTTGAGGGCATGTTGTTGTTGGAAGAGAGAGAGGGAGCGACTGGGGGGAAGAGAGAGAGGGAAGGAGAGAGAGAGAGAGGGAAGGAGAGAGAGGGAAGGAGAGAGAGAGAGAGAGGGAAGGAGAGAGAGAGAGGGAAGGGGAGAGAGAGGGGGAAGGAGAGAGAGAGAGAGAGGGGGAAGGAAAGAGAGAGTGAGATGGAAGGAAAGAGAGAGAGAGAATGAAGGAGAGAGAGAGAGGGAAGGAGAGAGAGGGAAGGAGAGAGAAAGAGAGGGAAGGAGAGAGAGACAGAGAGAGAGAGGGAAGGAGAGAGAGAGAGAGAGAGGGAAGGAGAGAGAGAGAGAGAGATTGGGAGTGTGAGAGAGAGAGAGATTGGGAGTGAGAGAGAGAGAGAGATTGGGAGTGAGAGAGAGAGAGAGAGATTGGGAGTGTGAGAGAGAGAGAGAGAGATTGGGAGTGTGAGAGAGAGAGATTGGGAGTGTGAGAGGGAGAGATTGGGAGTGACAGAGAGAGAGACTGGGAGTGTGAGAGAGAGAGAGAGATTGGGAGTGTGAGAGAGAGAGAGATTGGGAGTGTGAGAGAGAGAGAGAGAGATTGGGAGTGTGAGAGAGAGAGAGACTGGGAGTGTGAGAGAGAGAGAGAGATTGGGAGTGTGAGAGAGAGAGACTGGGAGTGAGAGAGAGAGAGATTGGGAGTGTGAGAGAGAGAGACTGGGAGTGAGAGAGAGAGAGAGAGAGATTGGGAGTGTGAGAGAGAGAGAGAGAGATTGGGAGTGTGAGAGAGAGAGAGACTGGGAGTGTGGGAGAGAGAGAGATTGGGAGCGTGAGAGAGAGAGATTGGGAGCGTTAGAGAGAGAGAGATTGGGAGTGTGAGAGAGAGAGAGACTGGGAGTGTGAGAGAGAGAGAGATTGGGAGTGTGAGAGAGAGAGATTGGGAGCGTGAGAGAGAGATTGGGAGTGAGAGAGAGAGAGTTTGGGAGTGTGAGAGAGAGATTGGGAGTGTGAGAGAGAGAGATTGGGAGTGTGAGAGAGAGAGAGATTGGGAGTGTGAGAGAGAGAGGGGGGGAAGAGAGAGCGACTGGGGGGAAGAGAGAGCGACTGGGGGGGAAGAGAGAGCGACTGGGGAGGAAGAGAGAGCGACTGGGGAGGAAGAGAGAGCGACTGGGGGGGAAGAGAGTGCGACTGAGGGGGGAGAGAGAGAGACGGGGGGAAGAGAGAGCGACTGGGGGGAAGAGAGAGCGACTGGGGGGAAGAGAGCGACTGGGGGGGAAGAGAGAGCGACTGGGGGGGAAGAGAGAGCGACTGGGGGGGAAGAGAGAGCGACTGGGGGGGTAGAGAGAGCGACTGGGGGGGAAGAGAGAGCGACTGGGGGGGAAGAGAGAGCGACTGGGGGGGAAGAGAGTGCGACTGAGGGGGGAGAGAGAGAGACGGGGGTGAAGAGAGTGCGACTGGGGGGGAAGAGAGAGCGACTGGGGGGGAAGAGAGAGCGACTGGGGGGGAAGAGAGAGAGCGACTGGGGGGGGAAGAGAGAGAGCGACTGGGGGGGAAGAGAGAGAGCGACTGGGGGGGAAGAGAGAGAGCGACTGGGGGGGAAGAGAGAGAGCGACTGGGGGGGAAGAGAGAGAGCGACTGGGGGGGAAGAGAGAGAGCGACTGGGGGGGAAGAGAGAGAGCGACTGGGGGGGAAGAGAGAGAGCGACTGGGGGGAAGAGAGAGAGCGACTGGGGGGGAAGAGAGAGAGCGACTGGGGGGAAAGAGAGAGCGCGACTGGGGGGGAAGAGAGAGAGCGACGGGGGGGAAGAGAGAGAGCGACGGGGGGGAAGAGAGAGAGCGACTGGGGGGGAAGAGAGAGAGCGACTGGGGGGGAAGACAGAGAGCGACTGGGGGGGAGAGAGAGCAACTGGGGGGGAGAGAGAGCGACGGGGGGGAGGAGAGAGAGCAACTCGGGGGGAGGAGACAGAGCGACTGGGGGGGGAAGAGAGAGCGACTGGGGGGGAAGAGAGAGCGACTGGGGGGGAAGAGAGAGCGACTGGGGGGGAAGAGAGAGCGACTGGGGGGGAAGAGAGAGCGACTGGGGGGAGAGAGAGCGACTGGGGGGAGAGAGAGCAACTGGGGGGAGAGAGAGCGACTGGGGGGAGAGAGAGCGACTGGGGGGAGAGAGAGCGACTTGGGGGGAGAGAGAGCGACTGGGGGGAAGAGAGAGCGACTGGGGGGGAAGAGAGAGCGACTGGGGGGGAAGAGAGTGCGACTGAGGGGGGAGAGAGAGAGACGGGGGGAAGAGAGAGCGACTGGGGGGAAGAGAGAGCGACTGGGGGGAAGAGAGCGACTGGGGGGGAAGAGAGAGCGACTGGGGAGGAAGAGAGAGCGACTGGGGGGGAAGAGAGTGCGACTGAGGGGGGAGAGAGAGAGACGGGGGGAAGAGAGAGCGACTGGGGGGAAGAGAGAGCGACTGGGGGGAAGAGAGCGACTGGGGGGGAAGAGAGAGCGACTGGGGGGGAAGAGAGAGCGACTGGGGGGGAAGAGAGAGCGACTGGGGGGGAAGAGAGAGCGACTGGGGGGGAAGAGAGAGCGACTGGGGGGGAAGAGAGTGCGACTGAGGGGGGAGAGAGAGAGACGGGGGTGAAGAGAGAGCGACTGGGGGGGAAGAGAGAGCGACTGGGGGGGAAGAGAGAGCGACTGGGGGGGGAAGAGAGAGAGCGACTGGGGGGGGAAGAGAGAGAGCGACTGGGGGGGAAGAGAGAGAGCGACTGGGGGGGAAGAGAGAGAGCGACTGGGGGGGAAGAGAGAGAGCGACTGGGGGGGAAGAGAGAGAGCGACTGGGGGGGAAGAGAGAGAGCGACTGGGGGGGAAGAGAGAGAGCGACTGGGGGGGAAGAGAGAGAGCGACTGGGGGGAAGAGAGAGAGCGACTGGGGGGGAAGAGAGAGAGCGACTGGGGGGAAAGAGAGAGCGCGACTGGGGGGGAAGAGAGAGAGCGACGGGGGGGAAGAGAGAGAGCGACGGGGGGGAAGAGAGAGAGCGACTGGGGGGGAAGAGAGAGAGCGACTGGGGGGGAAGACAGAGAGCGACTGGGGGGGAGAGAGAGCAACTGGGGGGGAGAGAGAGCGACGGGGGGGAGGAGAGAGAGCAACTCGGGGGGAGGAGACAGAGCGACTGGGGGGGAAGAGAGAGCGACTGGGGGGGAAGAGAGAGCGACTGGGGGGGAAGAGAGAGCGACTGGGGGGGAAGAGAGAGCGACTGGGGGGGAAGAGAGAGCGACTGGGGGGGAAGAGAGAGCGACTGGGGGGAGAGAGAGCGACTGGGGGGAGAGAGAGCGACTGGGGGGAGAGAGAGCGACTGGGGGGAGAGAGAGCGACTGGGGGGAGAGAGAGCGACTTGGGGGGAGAGAGAGCGACTGGGGGGGAGAGAGAGCGACTGGGGGGGAGAGAGAGAGACTGGGGGGGAGAGAGAGAGACTGGGGGGGAGAGAGAGAGACTGGGGGGGAGAGAGAGAGACTGGGGGGGAGAGAGAGACTGGGGGGGAGAGAGAGAGACTGGGGGGGAGAGAGAGAGACTGGGGGGGAGAGAGAGAGACTGGGGGGGAGAGAGAGAGACTGGGGGGAGAGAGAGAGACTGGGGGGAGAGAGTGCGACTGAGGGGGGAGAGAGAGAGACGGGGGGAAGAGAGAGCGACTGGGGGGGAAGAGAGTGCGACTGAGGGGGGAGAGAGAGAGACGGGGGGGAAGAGAGAGCGACTGGGGGGAAGAGAGAGCGACTGGGGGGTAAGAGAGAGCGACTGGGGGGGAAGAGAGAGCGACTGGGGGGGAAGAGAGAGCGACTGGGAGTGTGAGAGAGAGAGAGATTGGGAGTGTGAGAGAGAGAAATTGGGAGTGTGAGAGAGAGAGAGAGATTGGGAGTGTGAGAGAGAGCGAGATTGGGAGTGTGAGAGAGAGAGATTGGGAGTGTGAGAGAGAGAGAGAGATTGGGAGTGTGAGAGAGAGAGAGATTGGGAGTGAGAGAGAGAGATTGGGCGTGTGAGAGAGAGAGATTGGGAGTGTGAGAGAGAGAGAGATTGGGAGTGTGAGAGAAAGAGAGAGATCCGGAGTGTGAGAGAGAGAGAGATTGGGAGTGTGAAAGAGAGAGATTGGGAGTGTGAGAGAGAGAGAAATTGGGAGTGTGAGAGAGAGAGAGACAGATTGGGAGTGTCAGAGAGAGAGACTGGGAGTGAGAGAGAGAGAGATTGGGAGTGTGAGAGAGAGAGACTGGGAGTGAGAGAGAGAGATTTGGAGTGTGAGAGAGAGAGAGATTGGGAGTGAGAGAGAGAGAGATTGGGAGTGTGAGAGAGAGAGAGATTGGGAGTGTGAGAGAGAGAGAGAGATTGGGAGTGTGAGAGAGAGCGAGATTGGGAGTGTGAGAGAGAGAGATTGGGAGTGTGAGAGAGAGAGAGAGATTGGGAGTGTGAGAGAGAGAGAGATTGGGAGTGAGAGAGAGAGAGATTGGGCGTGTGAGAGAGAGAGATTGGGAGTGTGAGAGAGAGAGAGATTGGGAGTGTGAGAGAGAGAGAGAGATCGGGAGTGTGAGAGAGAGAGAGATTGGGAGTGTGAGAGAGAGAGATTGGGAGTGTGAGAGAGAGAGAAATTGGGAGTGTGAGAGAGAGAGAGACAGATTGGGAGTGTCAGAGAGAGAGACTGGGAGTGAGAGAGAGAGAGATTGGGAGTGTGAGAGAGAGAGACTGGGAGTGAGAGAGAGAGATTGGGAGTGTGAGAGAAAGAGAGATTGGGAGTGAGAGAGAGAGAGATTGGGAGTGTGAGAGAGAGAGAGATTGGGAGTGTGAGAGAGAGAGAGAGATTGGGAGTGTGAGAGAGAGAGAGAGAGATTGGGAGTGTGAGAGAGAGAGATTGGGAGTGTGAGAGAGAGAGTTTGGGAGTGTGAGAGAGAGATTGGGAGTGTGAGAGAGAGAGATTGGGAGTGTGAGAGAGAGAGGGGGGGAAGAGAGAGCGACTGGGGGGGAAGAGAGAGCGACTGGGGGGGAAGAGAGAGCGACTGGGCGGAAGAGAGTGTGACTGGGGGGAAGAGAGAGCGACTGGGGGGAAGAGAGAGCGACTGGGGGGAAGAGAGAGCGACTGGGGGGAAGAGAGAGCGACAGGGGGGGAAGAGAGAGCGACTGGGGGGAAGAGAGAGCGACTGGGGGGGAAGAGAGAGCGACTGGGGGGGAAGAGAGAGCGACTGGGGGGGAAGAGAGAGCGACTGGGGGGGAAGAGAGAGCGACTGGGGGGGAAGAGAGAGCGACTGGGGGGAAGAGAGAGCGACTGGGGGGAAGAGAGAGCGACTGGGGGGAAGAGAGAGCGACAGGGGGGGAAGAGAGAGCGACTGGGGGGAAGAGAGAGCGACTGGGGGGGAAGAGAGAGCGACTGGGGGGGAAGAGAGAGCGACTGGGGGGGAAGAGAGAGCGACTGGGGGGGAAGAGAGAGCGACTGGGGGGGAAGAGAGAGCGACTGGGGGGAAGAGAGAGCGACTGGGGGGAAGAGAGAGCGACTGGGGAGGAAGAGAGAGCGACTGGGGAGGATGAGAGAGCGACTGGGGGGTAAGAGAGTGCGAATGAGGGGGGAGAGAGAGAGACGGGGGGAAGAGAGAGCGACTGGGGGGAAGAGAGAGCGACTGGGGGGGGGAAGAGAGAGCGACTGGGGGGGAAGAGAGAGCGACTGGGGGGGAAGAGAGAGCGACTGGGGGGGAAGAGAGAGAGCGACTGGGGGGGAGAGAGAGCGACGGGGGGGGAGAGAGAGCGACTGGGGGGGAGGAGAGAGAGCGACTGGGGGGGAGGAGAGAGAGCGACTGGGGGGGGAAGAGAGAGCGACTGGGGGGAGAGAGAGCGACTGGGGGGAGAGAGAGCGACTGGGGGGAGAGAGAGCGACTGGGGGGGAGAGAGCGACTGGGGGGGAGAGAGAGCGACTGGGGGGGAGAGAGAGCGACTGGGGGGGAGAGAGAGCGACTGGGGGGGAGAGATAGCGACTGGGGGGGAAGAGAGAGAGACTGGGAGTGAGAGAGAGAGAGAGATTGGGAGTGTGAGAGAGAGAGATTGGGAGTGAGAGAGAGAGAGAGAGATTGGGAGTGTGAGAGAGAGAGAGAGATTGGGAGTGTGAGAGAGAGAGAGATTGGGAGTGTGAGAGAGAGAGAGACTGGGAGTGTGAGAGAGAGAGAGAGAGATTGGGAGTGTGAGAGAGAGAGATTGGGAGTGAGAGAGAGAGAGAGATTGGGAGTGTGAGAGAGAGAGATTGGGAGTGAGAGAGAGAGAGATTGGGAGTGTGAGAGAGAGAGATTGGGAGTGTGAGAGAGAGAGAGATTGGGAGTGTGAGAGAGAGAGAGATTGGGAGTGTGAGAGAGAGAGAGATTGGGAGTGAGAGAGAGAGAGATTGGGAGTGAGAGAGAGAGAGATTGGGAGTGTGAGAGAGAGAGATTGGGAGTGTGAGAGAGAGCGATTGGGAGTGTGAGAGAGAGAGAGATTGGGAGTGTGAGAGAGAGAGAGATTGGGAGTGTGAGAGAGAGAGATTGGGAGTGTGAGAGAGAGAGAGATTGGGAGTGTGAGAGAGAGAGAGATTGGGAGTGTGAGAGAGAGAGATTGGGAGTGTGAGAGAGAGAGAGATTGGGAGTGTGAGAGAGAGAGATTGGGAGTGTGAGAGAGAGAGAGATTGGGAGTGTGAGAGAGAGAGAGATTGGGAGTGTGAGAGAGAGAGAGATTGGGAGTGAGAGAGAGAGAGATTGGGAGTGAGAGAGAGAGAGATTGGGAGTGTGAGAGAGAGAGATTGGGAGTGTGAGAGAGAGAGATTGGGAGTGTGAGAGAGAGAGAGATTGGGAGTGTGAGAGAGAGAGATTGGGAGTGTGAGAGAGAGAGATTGGGAGTGTGAGAGAGAGAGAGATTGGGAGTGTGAGAGAGAGAGACTGGGAGTGTGAGAGAGAGAGAGATTGGGAGTGAGAGAGAGAGAGAGATTGGGAGTGTGAGAGAGAGAGAGATTGGGAGTGTGAGAGAGAGATTGGGAGGGCAGGGGAGGAAGGGGAGGGAGGGGAGGGGGAGGAGGGAGGGGAGAGGGGGAGGGAGGGGAGAGGGGAGGGAAGGGGGAGAGTCCCTGAGCCCCGCCCCCCCAATCTCCCGAGACCCGCCCCCCCCCGATATCCCGAGCCCCGCCCCCCGAGCCCCGCCCTCCCGCTCTCCGGAGCCCCGCCCTCCAGATCGCCGATTGCGGCTGAGAGCCCCCCCCCCCACCCCCGGCCGAGCCGGCTTGAAGTTTGCCGGTTGCCGGGGTAACCCTTCCCGCTCACCAAGGCCGAGATCCCGCCCCCCGATGTCCCGAGCCCCGCCCCCCGCCCTCCCGAGCAGCGGCGCCCCACTCTCCGGAGCCCCGCCCTCCCGCTCTCCGGAGCCCCGCCCTCCAGATCGCTGATTGCGGCTGAGAGCCCCACCCTCCCGCACTCCGAGCCCCGCCCCCCCCCGGCCGAGCCGGCTTGAAGTTTGCCAGTTGCCGGGGTAACCCTTCCCGCTCACCAAGGCCAAGATCCGATGCCGCGTCTCACCTGCTCCTATTGCGCGCGCACCCTGACCCTCGTGGCTGACGCCGTTGCCCCGGGTAACGTGACGGTGGGGGGTGGTGGGGGTGGTGAGGAGCTTAGCAGAAGCCCTAGCTCGGGCCTGGCTGGGCAAGAAAGTCCCAGGCTTTCAGGCCTAATAAAAAAACGGGAAAAGGTAGGAAAAAGAATGTTCAGTTTAGAAAAAATATTTACAAATGAATGAAGTTTTTTTTAAAACAATTTAATAAATTCAATTTTATTTTGCTGGAAATGTATATTTGAAAAGAAAGACGCAGAAAGCAGGAAAAAGAATGGAAGCAAGATGGCGGCCACTCACCTCGGTTCAGAAGGATAAGGCCCGCCCACACATTGGTCGACCGGTCAGGTCACCGAAGCGTAGGATTGGTCAATCGTCAAGTCACTCAACACTGAACTGTAGGATGGCACGCGCCAGGAACCCGCCGTCCGATTGGTCGACCTCGACGTCACACGGTCGCTAATGAGATGCTAATGAGCAGAACGCTGAACGTTTTTCGGATACCGCGGGCGCGATTTTTGTCCGTCCGAAACGTAAATACGCCTATGACCGGTCCGGAATCGCAAGCTTTCTTTTGAGGCGACGCGCGCGTCGGTACGCTCTATAACTTTCAAACGTATAGAACATGGACAGACAGACAGACATCAGGACAGACAGACATCGGGACAGACAGAAGAGCCGCTTTATATATATAGATGAATTGGCCTCTACTGCCTTCTTTGGCAGAGAATTCCACAGGTTCACCACTCTCTGGGTGAAGAAATTCCTCCTCATCTCTGTCCTAAATGGCTTACCCCTTATCCTTAGACTGTGACCCCTGGTTCTGGACTCCCCGACCATCGGGAACATCCTTCCAGCATCTAGTCTGTCTAGTCCTGTTAGATTTTATCAGTTTCGATGAGATCCCCTCTCGTTCTTCTAAACTCCAGTGAGTACAAGCCCAATCGACCCAATCTCTCCTCATACGCCATTCCTGCCATCCCAGGTATCAGCCTGGTGAATCTTCGCTGCACTCCTTCCATGGCAAGAACATCCTTCCTCAGATAAGGCGACCAAAACTGCACACAATACTCAAGGTGCGGTCTCACCAAGGCCCTGTACAACTGCAGCAAGACATCCTTGTTCCTGTACTCAAACCCTCTCGCTACGAAGGCCAACATACTATTTGCCTTCTTAACCGCCTGCTGCACCTGCATGCTTACTTTCAGCGACTGGTGCACAAGGACGCCCAGGTCTCGTTGCACTTCCCCTTCTCCCAATCTATTGCCATTTAGATAATAATCTGCCTTCCTGTTTTTGACACCAAAGTGGATAACCTCGCATTTATCCACATTATATTGCATCTGTCATCCTTCTGCCCAATCACCCAACCTGTCCAAATCATACTGGAGTTTCTCGGCATCCTCCTCACAGCACACACGCCCACCCAGCTTTGTGTCGTCTGCAAACTTGGAGATATTACATCTAGTTCCCTCGTCCAGATCATTAATATATATTGTGAATAGCTGGGGTTCAAGGACCGATCCCTGCGGTACCCCACTAGTCACTGCCTGCCACTCGGAAAAAGAGCCGTTTATTCCAACTCTTTGCTTTCTGTCTGCCAACCAGTTCTCTATCCAAGTCAATACCTTGCCCCCAATCCCATGTACCTTAATTTTACACGCTAATCTCTTATGCGGGACCTTATCGAAAGCCTTTTAAAAATCCAAATACACCACATCCATTGGTTCTCCCTTATCTATTTTAGCAGTTACATCCTCAAAAAATTCCAGTAGATTAGTCAAGCACGATTTACCTTTTGTAAAGCCATGTTGACTTTGTCCGATCCGGTCACTTTTTTCCCAAGTGCTCTGCTATTACATCCTTTATAATGGACTCTAGCATTTTCCCCACTACTGATGTCAGGCTTACCGCTCTGTAATTCCCCGTTTTCTCTCTACCACCCTTTTTGAACAGTGGGGTAACATTAGCTACCCTCCAATCCATGGGTACTGTTCCAGAGTCTATCGAATTTTGGAAGATGACCAGCAATGCATCTACTATTTCTCGGGCCACTTCCTTAAGTACCCTAGGATGCAGATTATCAAGCCCTGGGGATTTATCGGCCATCAATCCCATCAATTTCCCTAACACCATTTCCCTACAAATACTGATTTCTATCAGTTCCTCCCTTTCATTAGAACCTATGTTCCCCAACATCTTTGGGAGATTATTTGTGTCCTCCTTTGTGAAGTCAGAACCAAAGTATGTATTGAATTGGTCCTCCATTTCTTTGTTCCCCATTATAAATTCCCCTGATTCTGACTGCAAGGGACCTACACTTGACTTCACTAATCTTTTTCTCTTCACATATCTATAAAAGCTTTTACAGTCAGTTTTTATGTTCCCTGAAAGCTTACTCTCATAATCTATTTTCCCCCTCTTAATTAATCCCTTTGTCCTCCTTTGTTGGATCCTAAACTGCTCCCAACCCTCAGGTTTACTGCTTTTTCTGGCCAATTTATATGTCCTTTCCTTGGATCTAATGCTATCCCTAATTTCTCTTGTTAGCCACAGTTGAGTCACCTTTTTTGTTTTACTTTTATGCCAAACTGGGACGAAAAAATTCTGTAGTTCATCCATGCGATCTTTGAATGTTTGCCATTGCCCATCCACCGTCAACCCTTTGAGTGACATTCCCCAATCAATCCTACCCAACTCGCACCTCATACCATCATAGTCTCCTTTATTTAAATTCAGGACCCTAGTCTCTGAGTCAACTATTTCACTCTCCATCTTAATGAAGAATTCTATCATATTATGATCGCTCCGACCCAAGGGGCCTCGCACAACAAGATTGCTAATTAATCCTTTCTCATTACATAATACCCAGTCTAAGATGGCCTGATCTCTAGTTGGTTCCTCGACATATTGGTCCAGGAAACCATCCCGTATACACTCCAGGAATTCCTCCTCCACAGTATTGTTACTAATTTGGTTAGCCCAATCTATATGTAGATTAAAGTCACCCATGATAACTGCTGTGCCCTTAATGCACGCTTCTCTAATTTCCCGTTTAATGCCATCCCCGACCTCCACATTACTGTTTGGAGGTCTATATACCACTCCCATTAACGTTTTCTGCCCCATGGTATTTCTCAGTTCTACCCATACAGATTCCACATCATCAGAGCTAATATCCTTCCTTCCAATTGTGTTAATCCCCTCTTTAGCCAGCAATGCTACCCCACCTCCTTTTCCTTTCTGCCTATCTTTCCTGAATATTGAATACCCCTGGATGTTGAGTTCCCAGCCTTGGCCACCCTGGAGCCATGTTTCCGTAATCCCAGTCATATCATATTGGTTTACCTCTATTTGCGCAGCTAATTCATCCACCTTATTACGAATGCTCCTCGCATTAAGACACAAAGCCTTCAGGCTTGTTTTTTTAACGCTCTTAGATCTAAGCCTATATTCTCTAGAGTTTAGAAGAATGAAAGGTGATCTCATTGAAACATACAAAATTCTTACAGGGCTTGACAGGGTAGGTGCAGGGAGGATGTTTCCCCTGGCTGGGGAGTCTAGAACCAGGGGTCACAGTCTCAGAATAAGGGGTCGGCCATTTAGGACCAAGATGAGAAATTTCTTCACTCAGAGGGTGGTGAAACTTTGGAATTCTCTACCCCAGGGGGCTGTGAAGGCTCAGTCGTTGAGTATATTCAAGACAGAGATTGCTAGATTTTTGGATATTAAGGGAATCAAGGGATATGGGGATAGTGCAGGAAAGTGGAGATGAGGTGGAAGATCAGCCCTGATTTTTTTGAATGGCGGAGCAGGCTCGAAGGTCCAAATGGCCTACTCCTGCTCCTATTTATTATGTTCTTACGAAGTTTATATTGAGTAATTTTGTAAACAGCGAGGGTGTGTGTGTAAAAGCGAGAGAGTGAGCTACAGACCGAATCCCTGAGAGTCCTGAGGCTGGGAGGAAAATGTCTGGCTCCCATAGGGTGAGAGGACACTGGGAATACTGAGAATGGTGTGAGCAGCCGCCAGGAATATGATTCCCACAGTTATATATAACAAATATTGTAATGTAACTGGCTCCCTTTAGTTATTTAATCTAAACATTGCAATGAAACTGATTCCCTATTATTATTTAATGTAAATATTGTAATGAATCTCTTGCCCTGTCGTTACTTTATTTAAATATACTATAATGAAACTGATTCCCAGCTCTCCACTCCCTCTATCCCACACTCCACACCACAGCCTCCAGGGTGAGAGTTGAGGAACATCCCCTCCCCTGTCTCCTTACCTTGTACCGGCTCACTGCATCCCGGACCGGCAGGAACCTGTGGTTTGAATGTGCGGGAGAATCTATACAACTGACACAGATCAGAGTCTCATCCTCCTCACAGAACAGCACCAGCTTCTCACCGTGTTCCTTACAGTGAGACCGCTCCTTCTCCGTGTCCCAGTTCAGCTTCTCCTCACAGTGAAACCGGCCTTTCTCCAGCTTCAGGTTCAGCTCCAGCTGCCGAGCTTTCTCGGAGAGATTGGCCAACACTCTATTACTGGCGTAGCTTCTCCCGGGAAGAACCACGCGACATTCCGGGCAGCACGCGGACTGCTCCTGGTTTTCCCAACACTTCTGGATACAGGATTTACAGAAGTTGTGATCACAGTCCAGTCGCACCGGCTCCACAAACAGAGACAGGCAGACGGAGCAGGTTAAATCCTCGGTCAGGGTGAAGACCTGTTTACTGACGGCCATCTCAGTTGCTGCTCCTTATTCTGTCGCTCACTTTACTTTCAGTTTCATTTCCCTCAATTGTGAAACTCACTTCCCAATCTGTCCTCTTAAAGGGACACTGTCATCAGGCAAACCTGTCTGGCAAATCTTTACTTCCTTGAATGTCAAACATATAAAACGCAAAGGCACCAACATTCTTGGGCCTGGTGGTGTGGATTGAGGATGTAAGTCTGGGTGAGGGCTGGAATTTAGGCTGTGAGCCCTTCCATGGTCATAGAGTCATAGAGCCATAGAGTTATACAGCACAGAAAGAGGCCCTTCGGCCCATCGCGTCCGCGCCGGCCATCAAGCCCTGTCTAAACTAATCCCATTTTCCAGCATTTGGTCCGTAGCCTTGTAATGCTATTGGGTTTCAAGTGCTCATCCAAATGCTTCTTGAATGTTGTAAGAAGTCACACAACACCAGGTTATAGTCCAACAGCTTTATTTGAAATCACAAGCTTTCGGAGCGCTGCTCCTTCGTCAGGTGAAGTGGAGAAATGCATAAAGACACAGCTTATATAGTCAGAGAATCATGTCAGATGTTTACAGGTAATCTTTCCAACTGCCATTTATCACACCTCGGCAGAGAGATAATCACAGCAATCAAAGGTGTGAATGGTGTCCAAACAGGTCAGTCAGGAAAACATTACATCAAAGAACAATGAGGTGGGGTCACAAGGGGTCAAATATTGCAGATGCTGGGGTCTGTATGAAAAACAAAAAAAGACAAAAAACATTTTTTTTGCTGGAAATCACAGCAGGTCCGGCCGCATCTGTGTAGAGAGAACAAGCCAATGTCGACTCGAGTCTGGATGACCCTGCATCAGGTGGGGTTACATGTAGCGTGACATGAACCCAAGATCTCGGTTGAGGCCGTCCTCATGGGTGCGGAACTTGGCTATCAGTTTCTGCTCGACGATTTTGTGTTGTGTGTCTCGAAGGCCGCCTTGGAGAATGTTTACCCGATGGAATGGAAATGGAATGGAACCCTGTGTGAGAACCTCTCTGGATACGTCGAGGGCATCCTGAAACCCATCATACAGGGAACCCCCAGCTTCTGTCATGACACTACAGACTTCTTACAGAAACTCAGCACCCACGGACCAGTCGAACCAGGAACACTCCTCGCCACGATGGACGTCTCGGCACTCTACACCAGTATCCCCCATGATGACGGCATCGCTGCGACAGCCTCAGTACTTAACACCAACAACAGCCAATCTCCAGACGCCATCCTACAACTCATCCGCTGCATCCTTGAACACAATGTCTTCACCTTCAACAACCAGTTCTTTACCCAAACACACGGAACGGCCATGGGGGCCAAATTCGCACCCCAATACGCCAACATCTTCATGCACAAGTTCGAGCAAGACTTCTTCACTGCACAGGACCTCCAACCAACGCTGTACACCAGATACATCGACGACATTTTCTTCCTATGGACCCACAGCGAAGAATCACAGAAAAGACTACACGATAACATCAACAAGTTCCATCCCACCATCAAACTCACCATGGACTACTCCTCAGAATCGGTTTCATTCTTGGACACACGAATCTCCATCAAAGACGGACACCTCAGCACTTCACTCTACCGCAAGCCCACGGACAACCTCATGCTCCACTTCTCCAGCTTCCAACCTAACCACGTTAAAGAAGCCATCCCCTATGGACAAGCCCTGCGAATACACAGGATCTGCTCAGACGAGGAGGAATGCGCTGGACACCTACAGACGCTGAAAGACACCCTTGTAAGAACGGGATATGATGCTCAACTCGTCGATCGACAGTTCCGACGGGCCACAGCGAAAAATCGCATAGACCTCCTCAGAAGACAAACACGGGACACAACCAACAGAGTACCCTTCGTCCTCCAGTACTTCCCCGGAGCGGAGAAACTACGCCATGTTCTTTGCAGCCTTCAACGTGTCATCGATGATGACGAACACCTCACTAAGGCCATCCCCACGCCTCCACAACTCGCCTTCAAACAGCCGCCTAACCTCAAACAGAACATCGTTCGCAGCAAATTACCCAGCTTTCAGGAGAACAGCGACCACGACACCACACAACCCTGCCACAGCAACCTCTGCAAGACATGCCAGATCATCGGCACAGATACCATCATCACACGTGAGGACACCACCCACCAGGTACATGGTACATATTCATGTGGCTCGGCCAACGTTGTCTACCTCATACGTTGCAGGAAAGGATGCCCCAGAGCATGGTACATCGGCGAGTCCATGCAGACACTGCGACAATGGATGAACGGACACCGCGCAACCATCGCCAGGCAGGAGTGTTCCCTCCCAGTTGGGGAACACTTCAGCAGTCAAGGACATTCAGCCTCCGATCTTCGGGTAAGCATTCTCCAAGGCGGCCTTCGAGACACACGACAACGCAAAATCATCGAGCAGAAAATGATAGCCAAGTTCCGCACCCATGAGGACGGCCTGAACCGGGATCTTGGGTTCATGTCATGCTACATGTAACCGCACCTGACGTAGGGTCACAGAATCACAGAATCACAGAAACCCCACAGTGCAGATAGAGGCCATTTCGGCCCATTGAGCCTGCACCGACACATATCCCACCCGATTCCCGTAACCCCTACACCAACACATACCCCACCCTATCCCCGTAACCCCATGTATTTAATCCCCCTAACACTAAGGGTCAATTTATCATAACCAATCAACCTAACCCGCACATCTTTGGACTGTGGGAGGAAACCGGAGCACCCGGAGGAAACCCACGCAAACACGGGGAGAATGTGCAAACTCCACACAGACAGTCGCCCGAGGCCGGATTCGAACCCGGGTCCCTGGCGCTGTGAGGCAACAGTGCTAACCACTATGCCACCGTGCTGCCAGACTCGAGTCGTCGTTGGCTTGTTCTCTCCACACAGATGCGGCCGGACCTGCTGTGATTTCCAGCAAAAAAATGTTTTTTGTCTGTTTTTTTGTTTTTCATACAGACCCCAGCATCTGCAACATTTGACCCCTTGTGACCCCACCTCATTGCTCTTTGATGTAATGTTTTCCTGACTGACCTGTTTGGACATCATTTACACCTTTGATTGCTGTGATTATCTTTCTGCCGTGGTGTGAT
Source organism: Somniosus microcephalus (assembly GCF_052327205.1). NCBI lineage: Eukaryota > Metazoa > Chordata > Chondrichthyes > Squaliformes > Somniosidae > Somniosus > Somniosus microcephalus. Next base: position 103,769,470 of record NW_028225179.1, on the reverse strand, counting down.
AAATGGCAGTTAGAAAGATTACCTTTAAACATCTGACATTATTCTCTGACTATATAAGCTGTGTTTTTATGCATCTCTCCACTTCACCTGACGAAGGAGCAGTGCTCCGAAAGCTTTTGATTTCAAATAAAGCTGTTGGACTATAACTTGGTGTTGTGTGATTTCTTACATTTGTCCACCCCAGTCCAACTGCGTCATCTCCACAATATGGGTGCGAAGGCACACCAGCGCCTGACCGCCCTCCCTAAGCGGGAGACTCAGAACCGCGGCAGAGACCCAGTGCTTCCTTTTGTCCCAGAAGAAGTCGATGAGCTTCTTCTGCATCTTGGCAGCCCAGTGAGGAACAACCTGAGCCGACGCAGCTCGAGCGGGCTCATGTCCCGGTCCGTGCCCATGATCTTGACGGCGGCGCGGACCGACCTGATGAGCAGCGCCAGCTCCGACCACCTGGCGAGGGCCAGCCGGGTCTTGTTTTGACGACCCTGGCACACGGACTTAAAATCCCGGAGTTCCCTGACAGGAATGAGGGGAGACTCGGCGAGGGGCACGAGGTCATCCATCGCCTCGTCAGCGATGGAATCCAACTCGTCCTCCGAGCCCATCACCGAGTCCCCGTCCTCCTCCGGGGGTTCGCCACCAGCGGTCGACCCATCCGTCGTGCAGTGCGCAGCGAACGGCTCGGCCACATCGGCCAGCCCCGCCTCTGCCCGGATCCCACCCCCAGGATCGGTGGCAGAGGATTCCTCCCTGGGCTCCTCTGGGGGCGCCGGGCCAGAAGACGGCGGCGGTTCAGAGTCTCCCTCCGCCTCAGATGCCAGAGCGTCCAGAGAAATCGGGGAGTAATCAAATTGAAATTCCCCCAGGACGTCCGGCGCCGGAGACACAGTCAGGGGGCCTTCCTCCTCCCCGACACCAGCCTCCGACCCAGCGGATGGGGTGCCTTCAACTAAACCCTCGACCAGGTTGAGCAGCCCCTGGGGAATGTCCGGGTCACATTGGGCGAGCTCATTTTCCTCGAGCGTGCCCGACCCGACCCGGCGAGGGGTAACGGCACTGAGAGAATATCAATTTCAATTTCTGCCGCGGGTTGTTCCGCGACCCCCCCCCTCGGGCAGGGTCTCATCCCCATCCCCGGTAGGCATGTGCCGGACAGACACATCTTCCTCAGCCTCCGGAGGGACAGGCAACCCCTGCCGATCGCTGGTGATGATGACAGTGGGGGCGGTGGGCGCTGTACCCGCGGCGGACGACGACTCCCCCAGGTCGGAGGGACCTTCCTCCTCCCAGTCCTCCTCCTCTTCTAGGGGGTTGCACCTTCTTTTTAGCATGGAGGGAGGCCTCCTCCTCTGCTCCCTCCGGCGGAGCAGGTTTGTCGGGTTCCTCGGGCCCGAGCCCGGCTGCAGGTATTGACGTTTCCGCCTCAATGGATGCGACCACAAGTTCGGGCACGAGGTCCCTCCCACCCTCATCTGCCCCGACCAACTCCGCGAGGAGCGCGGGTGTCAGGGGCTCCAGGTTCAAGGGCCGGCCCTCAACGGGGGGACCCACCCCAAGGTGTTTGGTTTTTCTCCGCGCCTTTTTTCCACCCGGATGTGCTTCCTCCCCCCCGCCGGAGGTCTTGATGGCATCGGTCTCCGGCGTCGACCGCTCATCGGTTGTTTGGGGGGCGCGGCCAGACCTGGGGAGAGGAGCGGAGACGGCGCCAGCCTCGGCCGCACCAGACGATCCGGCGGCCTTGGAGGTGGGGCAGTTTTTACGGATGTGCCCCACCTCCTTGCAGGCGTGGCACCGCACACCATCCGCCGTCCAAAAGGCACGATAGGCGGCCCCTCGTGGAGGATGATGAATGCCCCGTCGGTGTCCTCCTCCCGCGCCAGCTGAATGAACAGCAGGCGCCGGAAGGAGAAGACGTGCCAAAGGCTGGCTTCCCGGCAGCCGAGCGGGATAGGCATGATCCCCGACCTCACCTCCCCAAGTTGGCGCAAGTGGGGGAGGAGGAGCTCACCAGGAATATAGAGCGGGATGTTGGAAATAACGATCCTCTGCGTGGTGGCCTCGAGAGGATCCACCGGCAGGATGGTCCCGCCCACGGTGAGCCCCTTGGCGACGGCCAGGGACACCGCCCGCTCCGACCCCAGGAAGAACACAGCCTTCCCGTACATTTTTGAGGCGGCGAGGGTGGCTGAAGGGCCGACAACCCCAGCCATGGCCTTTACACACGCCTCAATAGTCATTGTGGGGTGGGTGTAGCTCTTCACCCCAAGCTTTTTGGTGATCAATGTGAAAGGTGATGGGGCAGCAGAAGCAGCGGGAGCAGCCGTGGCTGTGGCTGCCACCGCCGCATATGACCTTGCTGGCCCCATCACCGGCGATGAAGTAGTCGACATTATGGGTGGTTTTTATAAAAGAGAGACACTCACCCCAAGTCACAGGCCTGAAGGTGTTTAATGGCCTCAGGTTATTTAGTGTCCTCTCTTGAGCAGAGGGATCTGTTAAAATGAAGGCACACCTCTCCCCCTATTAACTAAAATTGGGAGGGGGCCCTCTCCCCTCTGCTCAAGTATCAATCAATATATATAAAATAGAGGTGCCTCAGAGAGAGAGGCAGAGAGAGATGAAGAGAGAGAGAGAGAGGGGGGGTGGGAAGGAGGGGGGCCGCAAGGCCAGGGTCACCACTCTGGATGGTGGGTGGGTGGGTGTCGGCAGGGGTGCATTCTCCGATGGAAAGATAAAGTCTGTTGTTGTTAGTCTTCCGGTGGGGGGGGAAGATGCCTTCACCTGGGAAGCTGGAGAATGCCCAGGCTCAAACCTTTACATCAGGTCTTAATGATGTTTAATGGGTTTATTGACTTCGCCTAGGCAGCTCCAGCTGTCCCAGGTCAGGCGAATGGAAGGAGTGTCTAATAGTGGTGTGCGTGGCCTAGTGTTTTACAAGAGCCACACACACACACACACAGACACCCCTTGGTGTTCCGGCCTTCTGTCTTCTTTCCTCCCCCCACCTACAATACAAAGTCTTTAGGAGAGTGCACCGAATAACACCCACCTGCAGATATTCTTATTCTTCCATCCTTCCAAATGGTTGATGGTCGGTGGTTGTTTCTCCCCTCTCTCCCTCTCCTGAAAAGGAGGCCAATTTAGGGAGGCAGTGATGGGGAAGGCCTCTCCCCTGGTTGATGTTGAAGCTGGCCTTCCCCTTCCTCCTCTCTTCCTCTGTCCTCTCTCTCCAGGCACCTCAGTAGTTGAAGTTGATGGCAGTGGTAATGGTGGCTTGCAGGCTGTTTGATCTCAAGGAGACCACCACTTTCCACTCTGCTTCTCCTTCTCCACAGACAGCAAGGCTGAGAATGAGCTCAGCAGGTCCAGTCCCTGCCTTGACTCTCAGTCCAGGTTAAGGCTTAACACTCATGCCTTTGATTAAGTAAGACCAGAACATAATATTAACACAGGGCAACCATCATTCATCACCGACCCAGCCGTTATGAGTAAAACCCAGCTCTTATAAGTAAGACTCCCACCAATCCGAAGGATCCAGAGGGGCACTCTTTTGGTTGAACCAAACATAAACAAATAGACTGTAACTAATAAAACTTTAAATAAACCTTAACAAATCAAATTAAAATTTGGTTGGCCAAATCAATTATGCACTCCAGGCCCCTCGGCACCCACCGGTCACGGAAGTACTCGAGCGTGTGATATACCTATCAATTCATTCCATGAAAAGCGACGAGTTAAGATTGTAACTATAGGTTTTTTATTGGCTAAATAACAGAGCCCACCCTCGTGGGTGATCGGTTCCAACAAGGAGGAATACCAGCCAGTCGATCACCTTTATACCTGGGCAAGCAGGCGGAGCCATGGGCGGAGTCAGCTGAGGTCAGCCCAGGTATAACAGCGTGGCAAGAGGTAACCTTGTGTAGTGATACAACAGTGTAAACAGTGATAACCATAGTGTAACGATATAAACAGTGATAACCATAGTGTAACGATAGTGAACGATAACAGTGGTTTACCACATTCACCCCTTGTTTAAATTTGAGTCCGGTGGGATGAAGTGTACTACCAGTTCTGGTATGTCAGTCTATCCGGAGGCCTCGTAAGCCTTTCTGATCGGCGCAGCAGCGGCGGCGGAGGTGCAGTATTCGAAGTTAAGGCTGGTGTCTGCGTGGTCGGCGAAGGCTCATGGGGTTCCGGCATGCCGTCTACCGGGGCTGGATTTGGGGGAGTGGTGGGGGGTAACGGTGGTGTCTCAGGGGTGCCCGAGGGTGCGAGGTCTCGCAAGGAGACTGTGTCCTCCCGCCCGCCTGGGTATGCCACATAGGCGTACTGGGGGTTGGCGTGCAGGAGGTCCACCCTCTTGACCAGGGGGTCCATTTTATGGGTCCTCACGTGCTTCCGCAGCAGGGCGGGCCCCGGAAAAGTCAGCCATGTTGGTAGCGAAGTTCCCGTAGTCGACTTCCTGGGGAAAACAAACATTTGCTCATGGGGGGTGGCGTTAATGGCAGTGCAAAGCAGTGACCGGATGGAATGCAGCGCTGCCGGGAGGACTTCCTGCCAGCGAGAGGTTGGGAGGCCCTTAGACTTTAAGGCTAAGAGAACGGCCTTCCAGACTGTCGCGTTCTCTCTTTCTACCTGGCCGTTCCCTCGGGGGTTGTAGCTGGTGGTCCTGCTTGTAGCAATACCTCTCCCTAGTAGGAACTGGCGAAGTTCCTCGCTCATGAAGGATGAGCCCCGGTCGCTATGTATATAGTTCGGGAACCCGAACAAGGCGAAGAGGTCGTTCAGGCATTTGATGACCGTGGTACTGGTCATGTCTGGGCAGGGGAAGGCAAAGGGGAAACGGGAGTACTCATCAATAATCACAGAATCACAGAATCACAGAATCCCCACAATGCAGATAGAGGCCATTTCGGCCCATCGAGCCTGCACCGACACATATCCCACCCGATCCCCGTAACCCCTACACCAACACATATCCTACCCTATCCCCGTAACCCCACGTATTTAATCCCCCTAACACTAAGGGTCAATTTATCATAGCCAATCAACCTAACCCGCACATCTTTGGACTGTGGGAGGAAACCAGAGCACCCGGAGGAAACCCACGCAAACACGGGGAGAATGTGCAAACTCCACACAGACAGTCGCCCGAGGCTGGATTCGAACCCGGGTCCCTGGCGCTGTGAGGCAACAGTGCTAACCACTATGCCACCGTGCTGCAGTGGCATAGCACTGTTCCTCAATAATGTTGAGGAAGTACACATTACGGTCAGAGGACGGGAGGGGCCCCTTAAAATCGATGCTCAAGCGCTCGAAGGGGCGGGTGGCCTTGATCAGGCTTGCTCTGTCCGGCCTATAGAAATGCGGTTTGCATTCGGCACAGGTTTGTCAGTTCCTGGTCATGGTCCTGACCTCCTCGATGGAGTAGGGCAGGTTGCAGGCCTTAATGAAGTGGTAAAGTCTGCTGACCCCGGGGTGGCAGAGGTCGTTGTGGAGGGTCTGCAGTCTATCAACTTGCGCGTTGGCGCATGTACTTCGTGATAGAGCATCTGGGGGTTCGTTCAGTTTACCAGGCCGGTACAAGATATCGTAATCGTAGGTGGAGGGCTCAATTCTCCACCTCAAGATCTTGTCGTTCTTGATTTTGCCCCTCAGCTTGTTATTAAACATAAAAGCGACCGAACGCTGGTCGGTGAGGAGGGTAAATCGTTTGCCTGCCAGGTAATGCCTCCAGCGTCGTACTGCCTCCACGATCGCCTGGGCCTCCTTCTCGACAGAAGAGTGTCGGGTCTCAGGGCCCTGGAGGGTCCTTGAGAAGAAGGCCACAGGTCTCCCCGCCTGGTTAAGGGTTGCAGCTAGGGCAAAGTCGGATGCATCGCTCTCCACTTGGAAAGGGATAGACTCATCCACCGCGTGCATTGTGGCCTTAGCAATGTCTCCTTTTATGAGGGAGAAGGCTGCGCATGCTTCTGCTGTCAGGGGGAAGGAGGTGGACTTCATGAGGGGTCTGGCTTTGTCCGCATAATTGGGCACCCATTGGGCATAGTAAGCGAAGAGCCCCAGGGTTCTCTTCAGTGCCCTTTGACAGAGGGGAAGGGGAAGCTCCATGAGGGGGCGCATTCTTTCGGGGTCGGGGCCGATGACTCCGTTCTCTACTACGCAGCCAAGGATGGCAAGGCGCGGGGTGTTAAACACACATTTCTCCTTATTGTAGGTGAGGTTCAGCCGTTGGGCCGTACGGAGGAATTTCTCCAGATTAACATCATGGTCCTGCTGGTCGTGGCCGCAGATGGTGGCGTTACCTAGATAAGGGAACGTGGCCTGCAGCGCGTTCTGGTCAACCATCCGGTCCATCTCCCTTTGGAAGACCAAAACCCCGTTGGTGACGCCGAAGGGAACCCTAAGGAAGTGGTAGAGGCGGCCATTCGCCTCGAAGGCGGTATACTGGCGGTCCTCAGGGCGGATAGGGAGTTGGTGATAGGCAGACTTAAGGTCGATGGTAGAGAATACCCGGTACTGTGCAATCTGATTGACCATATCAGATATGCGGGGAAGGGGGTATGCGTCCAGCTGGGTGTACCGGTTTATGGTTTGGCTGTAGTCGATGACTAGGCGGTGTTTATCGCCGGTCTTAACGACTACGACCTGGGCACGCCAGGGGCTGTTGCTCCTCTCGATGATGCCCTCCTTCAGGAGTCGCTGCACCTCGGAGCTAATAAAAGCTCTGTCCCCGGCACTGTACCGCCTGCTCTTGGTAGCGACGGGTTTACAGTCGCGGGTGAGGTTAGCGAACAAGGAGGGGGGTGGGACTTTGAGAGTGGAGAGGCCGCAGGTGGTATGCGGCGGGCGGTTTAAAACCTGCTGGTTGTAGACTGTGAGTGGGGGGAGGGGTCCACCGTATGCCAGGGTGACACTTTGGAGGTGGCATTGGAAATCCAGCCCTAGTAGGACGGCAGCGCAAAGCTGGGGCAAGACGAGAAGTTTAAAGTTTTTATATTCCGTGCCCCTAACCGACAGGGTCACCACACAGTAGCCGCTGGCGTCAGTTGAATGTGACTTCGACGCCATCGAGATCCGCTGGCGCGTTGGCCGGACAGTGAGGGAGTAGTAGCCCACCGTGTCTGGGTGAATAAAACTCTCCGTGCTTCCGCTGTCGAACAGGCAGGTCGTGGCGTGGCCGTTTACTCCGATGTCCATCATAGACTTGGACAGATGATGTGGGAGGGCTTGGTCAAGCGTGACGGAGGCCAGTGTATGGTTGAGCGAGCTGCTGTAGTCTGCGGGCGGGGCGGTGGTCGGGTCTGGAGACAAGGTGGCGGTCGAGTGCGGTGAACAAAATGGCGGCGCCCACGAAGTTGAACAAAATGGCGGAGAAGATGGCCGCCCCCACAACTCACATGAGGCGATGCTGGCATCTGTTGCCTTGATTAAAGATGGCCGCCCCCACAACTCGCATGAGGCACTGCTGGCGTCAGTGGCTTTCCCCCTGCAGGCCTTCGCGAAGTGGCCTTTCTTTTGGCAGTCGGAGCAGGTCGCGTTCCTTGCAGGGCAGCGCGCCCTCGGGTGTTTCGCCTGGCCACAGAAGAAGCAGCAGGCGGCCCGATCGCGGGGCTCCGCTGCCGCAGCCGGTCCCGGGGGTGGCGGTCCCGATCGATTCCGGGACACCGACGCTGTGGTAGGTCCCAGGGGCGGCGGTGCGAGGGGTATTGCGGCCGGAGTTGGGCCCGAGTCCCAGGGTCGCGCAGCACTGTACCTGGAGTACGCCTCGAGGTCCCGATGGGCCACTTCCAAGGAGCGAGCGAGGATAGCAGCTGTTTTCAGGTCGAGGTCCTTTGATTCCAGCAGTCTTTGCCGTGAGTAGTCTGACCAAAGGCCTTTCACGAAGGCATCGCGGATATTTCCATCGGTATGTTTTGCAGCTGTTACGGCTTTAAAGTCACAGTCCCTGCCAAGTATTTGTAGCGCCCGTAAGAAATCATCAACCGACTCTCCTGGCTGTTGCGAGCGGGATCTTAGGGGATGTCTGGCATACATAGAGTTTACCGGGCTCCGGTACTGCTCTTTCAGCAGGTTGAGGGCCTCCTCGTATGTAGTAAGGTCCTGGATGAATGCAAATACTTTAGGGCTCACCTGGGCGGTCAGAACTCTTAGTTTGGATCCCGGAGGCACGCCGGATTCTCCCAGGTAGGATTCGAAACAGCTCAGCCAGTGTTCGAAGTCGAGGGCTGAGTTCGCTGCCTGTGGGTTTAGATCCAGGTACGGCGGTCGGAGGGCTCGCAGCCAGGCCGGCTGTTGTAGCTGGCCGTTTGGCTGGTCGTTTGGCTGCTCCAATCCACTCATTTCAAAATTTAGCCAATAAAATTGATATACCTATCAATTCATTCCATGAAAAGCGACAAGTTAAGATTGTAACTATAGGTTTTTTATTGGCTAAATAACAGAGCCCACCCTCATGGGTGATCGGTTCCAACAAGGAGGAATACCAGCCAGTCGATCACCTTTATACCTGGGCAAGCAGGCGGAGCCATGGGCGGAGTCAGCTGAGGTCAGCCCAGGTATAACAGCGTGGCAAGAGGTAACCTTGTGTAGTGATACAACAGTGTAAACAGTGATAACCATAGTGTAACGATATAAACAGTGATAACCATAGTGTAACGATAGTGAACGATAACAGTGGTTTACCACAGCGTGCCAGCGGACACCGCGTGCTCCAACTCCAGGGCCACCCGGGCGCGAACATGGCTGCGGAAGAGAGGGAGGCAATCTGGCTGGACGACCCCCTCGACCGCCCGCTGCCTGGACCAATTCATGGCTTTTTTAGCCAGGCACAGGAGCAGACCCACGAGGAGGTCCTCCAACCCACCCGCTCCCCTCCACACCGGGTGACAATAGATCAAGTGCGTGGGATTGAAGTGCAACCAAAAATCGAGGAGCAGCCCCTTCAAATAATGGAAGAGGGGCTGCAACCTCTCACATTCCGTATATATATGAAACACGGACTCCTCCAGGCGCAGATCAAACAGGCGGCCTGGGAGTCCGTGAACCTACTTAAAAATATATTGCACGGGACTGCTCCGTGCAACACCCTCCAGGCCAAGTCCCCAATAGAACAAGGGAAGACTCCCGCATAGAGAGCCCTCCATTGGGGATCTCCGCCCCCGCCAGAAGGCAAGACGGCACGCCAAGGCGTGTCCGGACGGCAGGCGAAGATGGCAAAGTGGAGAGTGTGCAGGAGCAGCCCGTACAGGAAACACCTCCGTGCGGAATGAAAAGGCATGGAGGGTATTTCCTCGAGATGGCTCAAGTTGTGAGGCACCAGTTCCCGATGGGAGTTTTGGGGCCGGGCGCCAATGAGGAATTCCGTCCGAACGGGGGAAAGCTCGGGCGGGATCGCCCCACGTGCTTGAGCCGCCTCGATACACCTTGTGGCGCCGGAGCACAGTGTCGCTTTCATCGTCTCGATGGCATTGACCGCGAGCTGGACGTTGGCCCAAGACATGCGCCGTGCCAACTCCTCCGGCACCATCCAGCCCGCTCCTCCGCCATCGAGCAGGTCCCCGACTCTAGTCACCTTGCCAGGCACAGACCTGCGCTCCGCCAGCCACCCGAACCCGCGGACGTGGAGGTGCGGATTCCTGAGCAGCGGCTCCCGAAGGACAGCCGCCATTCCTGTCGAGGGAGAGCTCCGCCTGGAAGCGACGTAGTACCAAACCCATAGCAGTTCCTGGTAGAAGACAGGCAGCTCCTGCAGGCTGGCACGCGTGCCGCCCACTTTCACAAACAGGAGCTGCATGTCGTAATTGAGGCCATGCAGCTGGCGGAAAAAATACGTCGCCAGCACACACCATCTTGGAGGATTCTCGACGTACAGGTATCTCTGCAGCGTCTGAAGACAGAAAGTCGCAGCCTGGGTGCGAAAGCACACCAGCGCCTGACCGCCCTCCCTAAGCGGGAGACTCAGAACCGTGACAGAGACCCAGTGCTTCCTTTTGTCCCAGAAGAAGTCGATGAGCTTCTTCTGCATCTTGGCGACAAACGCAGGTTAGAGGGATCAAAGTGACCAACCGGTACCACAACATGGTGGCCACCAGCCGGTTTATGACCAGCGCTCGACCCCTGTAGGACAACACTCGGAGCAGTCCTGTCCAGCGTCCTAAGCGAGTGGTGACTTTGGTCTCCAACTCTTGCCAGTTCGCCGGCCAGGCGTCCTCGGCAGGGCTAAGGTAGACTCCCAAGTAGAGGAGGTGCGTGGTGCTCCAGGCGAAGGGCTTGAAATCCTTCGGCAGGGAGTCCACCCGCCACTGACCCACCAGGAGCCCGGAACATTTCTCCCAGTTGATCTTGGCGGAGGATGCGTCTGAGGAAATCTGCTGGCGTTCCCGCATCCTCCGCAAGTCAGCGGGATCCATGACCGTGAGGAGCACGTCATCGGCGTAAGCCGAGAGGACCACCTCAACGCCCGGCCCTTGCAGAGCCAGCCCCGTCAACCTCTTCCGCAAGAGGCGCAGGAAAGGCTCTATGCAAACGGCGTATAACTGACCGGACATGGGGCATCCCTGACGCACCCCCCTTCTGAAGCAAATGGGTGCCGTCAAGGACCCGTTAACTTTAATCAGACACTCTGTGGCAGCGTACAGAAGTCGGATCCGGGCGACAAAATGCGTCCCGAACCCGAAAGCGCGCAAAGTCCCGAAGAGATACTCGTGATCCATCCTGTCGAACGCCTTCCCCTGATCCAGGGAAAGGAAGGCGACCGACAGACCAGCCCTCTGGGAATGGTGGAACAGGTCCCGGACCAGATGGATGTTATCGTCGATAGTCCGGCCCGGGGCCGTGTAGGACTTGTCAGGGTGGATCATGTGGGCCAGCACGGTGCCAAGGCGAGCGGACATGGCCCTGGCAAAACTTTTATAGTCCTTGCTTAGGAGGGAGACCGGGCGCCAGTTCTTAAGGAGGCGGAGATCGCCCTTCTTAGGCAGCAGGACAATAACTGCCCTGCGCCAAGAGAGGGGCATCTCCCCGGTTGCCAAACTTTCCCCCAGGACCCGCGCGTAGTTGCCCCCCAAGACGTCCCAGAATGCCCTGTGGAACTCCACGGTCAGCCCGTCCAGCCCCGGGGACTTTCCCCTGGAGAGCTGGCAGAGGGCGCCGGTCAGCTCCTCCAGACTCAGAGGAGCGTCCAATTTGTTGGCACCCTCCAGGCCGACCTTCGGCAGGTCCTCCCACAAAACTCTGCACGCCTCCTTGCTGGACGGATCCAGAGAGAACAGAGCCCTGTAATAGGCACGGGCCTCCGTGCTGATTACCTCCGGATCTGATACCAGAGATCCGTCGTCGGCTGCAGCCCCAAGAGCTGCTTACGGAACCCCCGTCTTTTTTCCAGCGAGTAGAAGGAGGGGGAGCCGCGGTCCAGGTCCCGCAGGAACTGGATCCGCGACCTCACATACGCGCCTCGGGACCCAATGAGCTGCAGGTCCTTCAGCACACCCTTCTTTTCTTCGTACACATTCCGCAGGGCCGGGTCCTCGACGACTTGACCGAGACGGGACTCCAGGTCAAGCACCTCCTTCTCCAACTGCCCGACCCGGGCCTCCCGCCTTTTGGTCGACCCCTTTGCGTACTCCTGACAGAAGAGACGGACGTGAGCCTTGCCCACGTCCCACCATAGCCTCAAGGAGGGGAAGCCCCCCTGCTTCCTTCTCCAGTCGGTCCAGAACCGACGAAACGAATCCCGGAACTGCACGTCCTCCAGCAGCAGGTTGATAAAATGCCAGTACGCAGACCCCCCCTGTGCGCGCAGCGGAACGAGCTCCGCCCACACCAGGTGGTGGTCCGTGCACGGCACCGGCTGCATGAAAGCCGCCGGAATGCAGGAGACATATGCCCGGGAAATGTAGAGGCGGTCGATTCTGGACCCTCCTCCTCCAGACCTCATGCTAGTGAAGGATCTAGAGTCGGGATGAAAGTTTCGCCAGACGTCCACCAAGCCGAAGGACCAGACCAGGTCCCTCAACTTCTCCATTGCCGCCGGGCATCGCGGGGGACCCAGACGGTCCCTCGCCTCAAGGGTGCAGTTAAAATCCCCCCCGAGGATGACGCACTCGCCCACGCCGATGGAGCCCGGAAGAGCGGACACTTCTTCAAAGAAGCGCACTTGCTGCGCACCGGCCTGAGGGGCGTACACATTCAGTAGATGGAGCGGCACACCACCCAGGTGAACAGTGACCTGGAGCAAGCGGCCCGGCACGTGTTCCTTGACCCCCAAGATCATCGGCTGAAAATGCGGGGCCAGCAAGATAACCACCCCTTTGGAAACGTTGGAAAGGTGACTCATGCTGACCACTCCTTGCCACTCCAGGAGCTACGTGGCCTCGTCTCCCGGAATGGTGTGGGTTTTTTGCAGGAAGCACACCGCATACTTCCCGTCCCGAAGGGCCGAAAGGTTATTAATCTGCGGTGAGCCTCCCTGCTGCCTTTGATGTTGAGGCTGGCTATGGTTATCTTCATGTCAGAAGCATAGTGCAACCTCTACCTACACCTAACGGGAGGAGGGAGCGCAGCCGCTAGTCTGCCGCCACTCCCTCAGCAGCCCAGTGAGGAACAACCTGAGCCGACGCAGCTCGAGCGGGATCACGTCCGCGTCAGCGCCCATGATCTTGACGGTGGCGCGGACTGACACGATGAGCAAGGCCAGCTCCGACCACCTGGCGAGGGCCAGCCGGGTCTTGTTTTGATGACCTGGGCATGCGGCCACAAAATCCCGGAGTTCCCTGATGGGAATGAGGGGAGACTCGGCGAGGGGCACGAGGTCATCCATCGCCTCGTCAGCGATGGAATCCAACTCGTCCTCCGCGCCCATCACCGAGTCCCCGTCCTCCTCCGGGGGGTCGCCACCAGCGGCCAACCCGTCCGTCGCGCAGTGCGCAGCGAACGGTTCGGCCGCATCGGCCGGCCCCGCCTCTGCCATGATCCCAGCCCCACGATCGGTGGCAGAGGATGCCTCCCTGTGCTCCTCCGGGGGCGCCGGGCCAGAAGACGACGGCGGTTCAGAGTCCCCCTCCGCCTCAGATGCCAGAATGTCCGGAGAAATTGGGGAGTAAACAAATTGAAATTCCCCCAGGACGTCCGGCGCCAGAGACACAGTCAGGGGGCCTTCCTCCTCCCCGCCACCAGCCTCCGACACAGCGGATGGGGTGCCTTGAACTAAACCCTCGACCAGGTCGAGCAGCCCCTGGGGAATGTCCGGGTCGCACTGGGTGAGCTCATTTTCCTCGAGCTTGCCCGAACCAGACCCCAGGCCACCTGACCCGGCGAGGGGTAACGGCACCGAGAGAATATCAATTTCAATTTCTGATGCGGGTTGATCCGCGACCCCCACCATGGGCAGGGTCTCATCCCCATCCCCGGGAGGCACATGCCGGACAGACACATCTGCCTCAGCCTCCCGAGGGACAGGCGACCCCTGCCGATCGCTGGTGATGATGACAGCAGGGGGGGGGTGCAGTACCCGCGGCGGGCGACGACTCCCCCAGGTCGGAGGGACCTTCCTCCTCCCAGTCCTCCTCCTCTTCTAGGGGGTCACGCCATCTTTTTAGCATGGAGGGAGCGAGGGAGACCTCCATGTCTGCAGAGGCCTCCTCCTCTGCTCCCTCCGGCGGAGCAGGTTTGTCGGGGTCCTCGGGCCCGAGCCCAGCCGCAGGTATTGACGTTTCCGCCTCGGCGGTCATGACTACAGGCTCGGGCATGAGGTCCCTCCCACCCTCATCTGCCCCGACCAACTCAGCGAGGAGCGCGGGTATCAAGGTCTCCAGGTTCAAGGGCCGGCCCTCCACGGGGGGACCCACCCTAAGGTTTTTGGTTTTTCTCCACGCCTTTTTTCCACCCGGACGCGCCTCCTCCCCCCCCACCGGAGGCCTTGATGCCATCAACCTCCAGCGTCGACCGCGCATCAGTTGTTTGGGGGGTGCGGCCAGACCCAGGTAGAGTAGCGGCGATGGCGCCAGCCTTGGCCGCACCAGACGATCCGGCAGCCTTGGAGGCGGGGCAGTTTTTCCGGATGTACCCCACCTCCTTGCAGGCGTGGCACCGCACACCGTCTGCCATCCAAAAGGCGCGATAGGCGGTCCCCTCATGGAGGACGACGAATGCCCCATCGGTGTCCTCCTCCCGCGCCAGCTGAATAAAGACCTGGCGCCGGAAGGAGAAGACGTGCCGAAGGCTGGCTTCCCGGCAGCCGAGCGGGATAGGTGTGATCCCCGACCTCACCTCCCCAAGTTGGCGCAAGTGGGGGAGGAGGAGCACACCAGGAATATAGGGCGGGACGCTGGAAATAACGGTCCTCCGCATGGTGGCCTTGAGAGGATCCACCGGCAGGAAGGTCCCGCCCATGGTGAGCCCCTTGGCGACGGCCAGGGACACCGCCCGCTCCGACCCCAGGAAGAACACAGCCTTCCCGTACATTTCTGAGGTGGCGAGGATGGCTGAAGGGCCAACAACCCCAGCCATGGCTTTTACACATGCCTCAATAGTCATTGTGGGGTGGGTGTAGCTCTTCACCCCAAGCTTTTTGGTGATCAATGTGAAAGGTGATGGGGCAGCAGAAGCAATGGGTGCAGCCATGGCTGTGGCTGCCACCGCCACATTTGACCTTGCTGACCCCGTCACCGGCGATAAAGTATTCACCATTATGGGTGGCTTTTTAAAAGAGCTACACTCACCCCAAGTCACAGGCCTGAAAGTGTTTAATGGCCTCTGGTTATTTAGTATCCTCTCTTGAGCAGAGGGAGCTGTTAAAATGAAGGCACACCTCTCCCCCTATTAACTAAGATTGGGAGAGGGGCCTTCTCCCTTCTGCTCAAGTGGCAATCAATATATATAAAATAGAGGTGCCTCAGAGTGAGAGGCAGAGAGAGATGAAGAGAGAAGAGAGAGAGAGGGGGAGTGGGAAGGTGGGAGGCCGCAAGGGCAGGGTCGCCACTCCGGATGGTGGGTGGGTAGGTGGATGTCAGCAGGGGTGCATTCTCTGAGGAAAGATAAAGTCTGTTGTTGTTGGTCTTCCGGTGGGGGGAGAAGATGTCTTCACCTGGGAAACTGGAGAATGCCCAGGCTCAGTCCTTTACACCAGGTCTTAAAGATGTTTAATGGGTTTATTTACTTCACCTAGGCAGCTCCAGCTGTCCCAGGTCAGGCAATGGAAGGGGTGTTTAATAGTGGTGTGTGTGGCCTAGTGTTTAACAAGAGCCACACACACACACACAGACACCCCTTGTTGTTCCGGCCTTCTGTCTTCTTTCCTCCCCCCACCTGCAATACAAAGTCTTTAGGAGAGTGCACCAACTAACACCCATCTGTAGATGTTCTTATTCTTCCCTCCTTCCAAATGGTTGATGGTCGGTGGTTGCGTCTCCCCTCTCTCCCTCTCTTGAAAAGGAGGCCAATTTGGGGAGGCAGTGATGGGAAAGGCCTCTCCTCTGGTTGATGTTGAAGTTGGCCTTCCCCCTCCTCCTCTCCTCCTCTGTCCTCTCTCTCCAGGCACCTCAGTAGTTGAAGTTGATGGTAGTGGTAGTGGTGGCTTGCAGGCTGTTCGATCTCAAGGAGACCACTACTTTCCACTCGGCTTCTCCTTCTCCACAGACAGACAGCAAGGCTGAGAATGAGCTGAGCAGGTCCAGTCCCTGCCTTGACTCTCTGTCCAGGTTAAGGCTTCAAACTCAGGGCTTTGATGAAGTCAGAACAGTACATAATATTAACACAGGGCAACCATCATTCATCACCGACCCAGCCCTTATGAGTAAAACCCAGCTCTTATAAGTAAGACTCCCACCAATTGATGGCTTTCTTAGCCAGGCCCAGGAACAGACCCACGAGGAGGTCCTCCAACCTGCCCGCTGGATCCAGAGGGGCACTCTTTTGGTTGAACCAAACATAAACAAATAGACTGTAACTAATAAAACTTTAAATAAACCTTAACAAATCAGTTTAAAATTTGGTTGTCCAAATCAATTATGCACTCCAGTCCCCGCAGCACCCACCAGTCATGGAAGTACTCAAGCGAGCTGGCGGACACCGCGTGCTCCATCTCCAGGGCCACCCGGGCGCGAACATGGCCGCGGAAGAGAGGGAGGCAATCTGGCTGGACGACCCCCTCGACCGCCCGCTGCCTGGACCAATTGATGGCTTTCTTAGCCAGGCCCAGGAGCAGACCCATGAGGAGGTCCTCCTACCTGTCCGCTGGATCCAGAGGGGCAGGGCTAGGCAGGAGCATTAGTGGTTACACCTGTAGAACATTCCAGACATTAACAAGCACAACACAACAGCCAATACAAATGCCAGAACACAAATGCCAGAACACAGAGTTATTTCATCACAATCTCATTGAAACTTACAAAATTCTGACAGGACTAGACAGACTAGATGCAGGAAAGATGTTTCCGATGGTCGGGGAGTCCAGAACCGGGGTCACAATCTAAGGATAAGGAGTAAGCCATTTAGGACAGAAATGAGGAGGAATTTCTTCACCCAGAGAGTGGTGAACCTGTAGAATTCTCTACCACAGAAGGCAGCAGAGGCCAATTCATTAAATATATTCAAGAAGGTGTTGGATATATTTCTTAAGGCTAAAGGGATCAAGGGGTATGGGGACAAAGCAGGGAGAGGAGACTGAATTTGGATGATCAGCCATGATCTCATTGAATAGAGGAGCAGGCTCGAGGGGCCGAATGGCCTGCTCCTGCTCCTATCTTCTATGTTTCTATGTTTGCAAACATGGATGAGAATTTTAAAATTGAGGCATTGCCGGACCGGTGGTCAATGTAGGTCAGTGAACACAGGGACGATGGGTGAACGGGTGGGAGTTAGGACACGGGCAGCAGAGCTTTGGATGAGCTTAAGTTTACAGAAGCTGGTAGATGGGAGGCCGGCCAGGAGAGCATTGGAATAGTCAAGTCTAGAGGTAACAAAGGCATGGATCAGGGTTTCAGCAGTAGATGAGTTCAGGCAGGGGCGAAACCGGGCGATATTCCGGAGGTAAAAGTAGGCGGTCTGGGTGATGGAGTGGATATGTGGTCAGAAGCTCATCTTAGGGTCAAATATGATACCAAGCCTGCGAATGCTCTGGTTCAGCCTCAGACACTGACCAAGGAGAGGGGTAGCGTCGGTAACTAGTTTGTGGCAGGGACTGAAGACAATGGCTTCGGTCTTCCCAATATTTGCTTGCAGGAAATTTCTGCTTATCCAGGACTGGATGTCGGACAAGCAGCGTGACAAATTAGAGACAATGGAGGGGTCGAGAGAAGTGATGGCGAGGTAGAGCTCAGTGTTATCAGTGTACTTGTGGAACCTGACGTTGTGTTTTCAGATGATGTCACTGAGGGGCAGCATGTCAATGAGAAATAGGAGAGGACCAAGGATAGATCCTTGTGCGACTCCAGAGGTAACAGTGTGGGAGTGGGAAGAGAAACTGTTGCAGGTGATTCTGTGGCTACGACTAGATAGATAAGAATGGAACCAGGCGAGTGCAGTCCCACCCAGCTGGACCATGGTGGAAAGGCATAGGAGGAGAATAATGTGCTCAACCATCTCAAAGCCTGCAGACAGGTCGAGCAGGTTGAGGGATAGTTTATCTATCCAGTCACATAGGACGGCATTTATGATTTTGATAAAGGCCGTTTAAGTAATATGGTGGGGCAGTAAAAAGGAGAGATTCAAACATAGAGTTGCAGGAAAGATGGGCACTGATTTGAGCGATGACAGCACATTCAAGGACATTATAGAGGAAACGAGTTTGGAGATGGGGCAGTAGTTTGCAAGGACAGTGGTCAAGGGTGGGTTTTCGAGGAGAGGTGCTGATGATGGCAGATTTGTAAAGGAGTGGGACAGTACCTGTAGAGAGGGAACCGTTAACAGTATCTTCTATCCGCGGAAGCAGATACTGTACTGTGTGCAGGACTGGGTTCACAGTCACCTTGAAGTCCCCACAGATGCGAACCTTCCTTGGCTCCCCAGGCGTGCTGCCCAATGCTTTCTTCATTACAGGAACGATGGGTGTGGCCCACTCGCTCCAGTCCACCTTAGACAGCACCCCCGAATGCTCCAGACTCTACAGTTCAACTTCCACAGCTGGGCGTATCACGTATGGCACCGGTCTGGCCTTGAAAAATGTTGGGGTTGCCTTATCCTCAATCTTTATGGTTGCCTTTACTCCTTTTAAAGTCCCAAGTCCTTGTTGGAACACCTCTTCCGCGTCAGTTAGAAACTTTGACAGTCGTCCAGGTGTGACGTCATCATCCTTTTTGTCAGTCACAGTTAGCGCCTGAATGGAATGCCAATCCAATTGTATTTTTCGGATCGATTCACGTCCCAATAATGGTGGTCCTCCATCTGGTAGTATATATAGATACAGTTTCTGTGTTTCCTTGCCGTTGTATTCAACTGGCACCCTTATTTTTCCTCTGGGGTAGACTTTTTGCCCTGTGTATGTCTTCAATACAATGGACGTGTCCTTCAAGGGTATGTGTGAGAATAGCCGCTCATAGTCTTGTCGATTCATGACAGTTAGGGCTGATCCTGTATCCAATTCCATCTTTACTTGGGACCCTGCTATCATGAGGGTGACCCAAATGGTTCGGTGATCCTCCTTTGCGATCACGTTGTGTAACTTTAGACAACTTAGTCTCCTGCTCCCGGAGTCCTTATCACTCTCCTGATCTTCCGAACTACTGTCTGTCAATTTCTTTACTTTCTTGTACTTTTCCTTAGTAGTTCTTGTAGTGTTGGTTTTCTTTCCCGACCTGCAGACTCTTGCTACGTGTCCCATTTTCCCACATTGCCTGCATACTTTGTCCTTAAACCAGCAGTCCTTCTGATCATGGGTTGTTCTGCTGCAGCGATAGCACTTTTCTGCTCCATACACCATTTCATTAGCGCTGTATTCTTGTGGTTTCCGTTGTATTTCCACAGCTCCCCATGCTGCTGCTTCATAGGATACTGCCACGCTGAAAACCTGTTCTAGCGTCAGGTCCTTTTCCGACAGTAGTCGTTTCTGGGTTCCTTCACTCTGGAGCCCGCAGACAAACTTATCCCGTAAGGTGTCTGCCAGTCCTGCTCCGAACTGGCAGTGATTCGATAACTTGCATAGTTCCGTAAGATAGTCAGCATTGCTCTCATCTTTGTGCTGGTTTCTTTTATGGAACTTGAATTTTTCTGCTATCAGCAGTGGTGTAGGGCTTAGATGTTCCTGTAAGATATGAATAATCTCCTCAAAACTTTTCTCCATTGGTTTAGCTGGGGTAATTAAATTCCGCAATAGCCCGTACGTACTCACACCCATCAGATTTAATAATACCGATGCCCTCTTTCCATCAGCCACCTCATTTGCCTTGCAGTACACTTCAATTCTTTCCACATACGTGTTCCAGTCTTCTACCTCGTTGTCGAAAGCAGTGATACTGCCACTTTTTGGCATCTTGGGTGATTTAAAATGGCGCCTCCTGCGCTTTTGCTTCTTCCCCAATGGAATAAAATGGCGCCTCCCGCGCTTTTGCTTCTTCCCCAACGGGATAAAATGGCGCCTCCCGCGCTTTTGCTTCTTCCCCTTACTGCCACGCTGCTCCTAGCGTTCTACGGGGTAATGGCGGTGACCCGCAGCTTCGGCGTGTCTCGCTTTCCTTCCCCCCCGTTTAGTTTCTCTCCGCTGTCCTGTTCTCGAGCACCGACCGTGCCCTGTGCGCTCCACCCTCTCTCTCTTGTTTTCTTTTCCCTGCGACTCTGCGCGGCCCGATTTGTAGAGCCGCTCGATCGAGCTTGAGCCCGCTGCAGTCCGGAAGGGTCAGCGCGCTACCTGCTACCAGCACGATTCGCTGGAACCACAGTCTCTCCCGCAATTCTCCAAACACCGATGGATTCTTTGGGCGGTTGCCCTCGGTCGACGCCCGTTGCTCAGACGGGACCTTCCAGGACCTTCCTTTCAGGCGAGATCCCCGTGAGATGATGCCACACTGCAGGTGAGTTCGAACTTACTCGTCGCCACTGTAAAGTCCGCGCCTCAATAATACACGGACTTCGGGAGAACAGTTTAACAGGTACTTTACTGAACAAGAGGCAGCTTGAAACTGAAACTACAGAAGCCAGCTAGGGCCTTTTATACAGGGGTGGTCACTGCCGGTACTGCAGTCTAAGACCAGTTATTCCATTAAAGGTACATACACAACAGAAATCCCGTCGGAGAGACGAGCAGAACTTCTTCAAGGTGGGCACTCCGAGAAGAGAAGTGGCAGTGAACCAAACACTAATACAATAGCAAAATACTGAGGATGCTGGAAATCTGAAATAACAGAAAATGCTGGAAACACTCAGCAGGTCAGGCAGCATCTGTGGAGAGAGAAACAGAGTTAACGGTTCAGGTCTGGGACCCTTCATCAGAACTGGAAAAGGCTGGAGATGTAACAGATATTAAGCAGGTGCAGAGGCAGGGAAAAGGGGAGGGGAGAGGAGGAACATTCTGTGCTAGGGTAGGAGGCAGGAGAGATTCAATGTTGCAAATGGGGATGGCAGAATCATACAGCCTGAAAAATGGGGGCAGGGGTTATAGTCTGAAATTGTTGAACTCAACGTTGAGTCCGGCAGGCTGTAAAGTGCCTAATCGAAAGATGAGGTGTTGTTCCTCGAGCTTACGTTGAGCTTCATTGGAACAGTGTAAGAGGACGAGGACAGAGAGATCGGAATGGGAGTGAAGCGGTGAATTAAAGTGACAGGCGACCGGAAGCTCGGGGTCACCCCTACGGACTGAACGGAGGTGTTCCGCAAAGTGGTCACCCAATCTGCGTTCGGTCTCCCCAATGTAGAGGAGACCGCATCGTGAGCAGCGAATACAGTGCATTAAATTGCAAGAAGTACAAGTAAATCGCTGTTTCACCTGGAAGGAGTGTTTGGGGCCCTGGACAGTGGGAAGGGAGGAGGTAAAAGGGCAGGTGTTGCATCTCCTGTGCTTGTATGTGAAGGTGCCGTGCTGTTGGGAGTGATTGAGGAGTGGACCAGGGTGTCGTGGAGGGAGCGATCCCTTCGGAATGCTGAATGCGGAAGTGAGGGGAAGATGCGTTTGGTGGTGGGATCACATTGGAGGAGTATTTATTTGGCTGTAAAGCGCTTAGGGATGTCCCACAGTCGTGGAAGGCGCAGTATTGGAATAAATAGAGGCAAAGAGTTTAAAGCAAGGACATTATGCTAAACGTTTGTAAAACACTGGTTAGGACACAGCTGGAGTATATTGTCCAATTCTGTTCAAGGTGTGGCTGGTGGAGGAATCCTCTGAATTGAAAATCCCAATAGTGGAAGCTCTAGGCTCCTGCTCCTTGCTCATCTCCTGTTGCCCAAGGACACACTGGAGGAAGAGCTGCCCAGGTTAGTGCCAGGTATCCTGTCACTACAAGAAACAACCAGGGCATGTTTCCATCAGAGTGTCTGTGCTGGGTACTGGATGTTGCCACAGAGATGAGGTATCTAGGACTAAAAACACAGATGGACAATCAGCTTAAAAGTCTCCACCAGTAGATTAGCGTTTCGGTGGAGTCTATTTCGGAGGCTTTCGATAAGGTCCCGCATAAGAGATTGGCGTGTAAAGTTAAGGCACATGGAATTGGGGGCAAGGTATTGACTTGGATAGAGAACTGGTTGGCAGACAGAAAGCAAAGAGTTGGAATAAACGGGTCTTTTTCCGAATGGCAGGCAGTGACTAGTGGGGTACCGCAGGGATTGGTCCTTGGACCCCAGCTATTCACAATATATATTAATGATCTAGACAAGGGAACTAGATGTAATATCTCCAAATTTGCAGATGACACAAAGCTGGGTGGGCGTGTGTGCTGTGAGAAGGATGCCGAGAAACTACAGGATGATTTGGACAGGTTGGGTGATTGGGCAGAAGCATGGCAGATGCAATATAACGTGGATAAATGTGAGGTTATCCACTTTGTGGCAAAAACAGGAAGGCAGATTATTATCTGAATGGCAATACAGGAAACTTTCGTTTAACCGGAGGTTAAATGTCCGGAAAGCTCTATCCACCGGCAAAATTCAGGAGTCAGTTCAGATAAGTTTTTTTACTTCTTGTTGCTTTTTTTTCCAGTCATGGCTCTGCAAGGTCTAGCTGAAGCTGTTGCTTAGCTACAGAGACGCTTGCAAGCTACACCGGCTGTTTTGAAGCTGTTTCTAAGCAACAGGGTTTGTTGCTTCACACGGAGCTCAGAAACACCGTGGCCCAGAAATTCCAGAACGGGGCTTGCAGCGCGTGCAAGCCCCGTATTTGCACTTACCCCGCGCTCGTGCCGATCAGCTTCTGGGACGCCTGAACTTGCAGAAATAGAAAGCACATTCCCGGGCAGCGTATGACGTCACGCCGCCCAGGAGTGCAGCCAGCGCGAAGGCAGGAGCGTGCAGTGTAAGTGAGACACGCCCCTTGAGGTCTCAGTTTCACTGGACACGCCCCCAATGTTTCTGTCAAGCTGCTAAGGATTTTTACATGCAAAGCAGCAGTTTAAATAGGTTTTTGGAAGTTTTTTGAAGATTTTGGTAACTTTTATAAACTTTTTTAAATGTTTACATTATTTTGAGTAATCTGAAGTAGTTTTAAAGAGAATTAAAGCAATTTAAAGACTTTTAAAAGCCCGAAATTTTTTTTTTTAATTCCATTTTTTTATTTAGCAATGTCGTCGTCATACGTGTCTTCACACTGTTCCCTTTGGGGAACTGTATGAAGTGGTGGAAGGATTTATGGCCATGATTAACGCTCATTCCGTGACCGTAACCATATTTGAACCAGCCATTAGGGCGGTTAGTCCTATGGCGGGAGGGTTTTACGGGCTCCCACAAGCTATACAAGGAGGGGGGGCCACCCACACCCACGGACGCAAATATCCCACTGGATGTCAACCCAGAATTTAGAGCCGGAGCTCCGACTCCACTTGCCGGGACTGTCTGGAGCGGGGTTCGAAACCCTACCCTGATCTGGCCCAGCGGCGGGGATCCTACCGCTATGACAAAGGCCCAATCCAATTAGCAACATGAAATGGCAGCATAGGGCTCCAGTCACGGGGAGGGAAAAGGCGCAGGAAACGTATGGGTGTCACCTTTTGTGCGGAGTGGGCCTTTTGCGTAGCAGTAAGCATCCCCGCCGCTGGGCCAGAAGGAGTAGGGTTTTGAACCCCACTCCAGACAGTCCCGGCAAGTGGAGTCGGAGCTCCAACTTTAAATTCTGGGTGGACATCCAGCGGGATACTTGCGTCCGTGGGTGTTGGTGGCCCCCCCCGCTCAGATGGGTTGTGGGAGCCCGTAAAACCCTCCCGCCATAGGACTAACCACCCTAATGGCTGGTTCAAAGATGGTTACGGTCATGGAATGAGCGTTAATCACGGCCATAAATCCTTCCACCACTTCATACAGTTCCCCAAAGGGAACAGTGTGAGGATACGTACGATGATGACCTCTTGCGCAATGCACCTCCTTGGACCCTCAGTCGCAGATGCGAGGGGGCAAGTCGTGCAATTGTTAAATTTTTTATTTTATTGACATGTAAAATGTTGGCCCAGTAATTCCCTTCCAAATGCGCTAGTACGGTCGGGGTACTTACGCATCTGGCCGGATGAAATGCCGGTGTTCAGCATGCACAGTGCATGTGGGGAAAACTGGCATTTCCTGTCCTCTGAACGAAGGGGTTCAGAGGCAGAACGCGTGCAACTGCACAGGCAGCGCGTGCGCAGTATAATTCGCCGCTTTCATTAATGCTTTCAGTGAGGTCCAGCCATTACAACTTACACATGAAAAAAGCATGGGTACAGTTGCTCCAGAGGCTGCGGAGGAAGATATTTCTTATCGTGGAGCTTCTGAAAGTATGTATGTCTGTATATATTCCTTTGCGTGTTATGTATATATTCCTTTACTTATGTGTATGAATGTATTATTTAATTATGACTTTCAGAGAAAGTAACTTATTGGAAAATCATAATTAAAAATATACATTCATACACATTAGTAAAGGAATATAAAACATACATACATATACGTAAAGGAATATATGTGGACATACATACATAACTCATTCTCACATTCCATTCACACAGCCACAATTGCTCCTTCTACCTACCGTTCTGAAAACACGTTTAAAAAAAAAAAAATTAAAGTTTAAAACTTACTTAAAATTTCTTATAATAACTTCCCTCCCTTTCCCAAACCTAAATATTGCATTTCATAAGCTCCTCCATAAAATATATCTCCTTCCCCAGCCAATGAACAACTTTACACTTGCTTTTTTCACGTGTAAGTTCTAGGGACTTACCCTCACTGAATCCATCAGTGAAATCTACAAAGTTCACTGCGCAAGCGCTGCCTGTGCAGTCGCACGCGCTGTGAATAGACCTCAGGTCTGGAAATGCCGGCGTTCCCCGCATGCGCTGTTCCTGCTGAACGCCGGCATTTCCAACGGCCAGATGCATGAGTAACCCGACCGTACTCACGCTTCTGGCCTGGAATTTCTGGCCCCGTATGTTTTAACATTAGCGCTGGTTTGTCTGGCAGTTTTGATGGGACGGCAACAGCTCGGTCCCATCAGTGCCGGATACCAGAAAGTTTCTTGTAGACTGGGAGAAGGGGAAATGCAACGAGACCTGGCTGTCCTTGTGCACCAGTCGCTGAAGGTAAGCATGCAGGTGCAGCAGGCGGTTAAGAAGGCAAATGGTATGTTGGCCTTCGTAGCGAGAGGGTTTGAGTAAAGGAACAAGGATGTCTTGCTGCAGTTGTACAGGGCCTTGGTGAGACCACATCTTCAGTATTGTGTACAGTTTTGGTTGCCTTATCTGAGGAAGGATGTTCTTGCCATGGAAGGAGTTCAGCGAAGATTCACCAGGCTGATACCTGGGATGGCAGGAATGACGTATGAGGAGAGATTGGGTCGATTGGGCTTATACTCACTGGGGTTTAGAAGATTGAGAGGGGATCTCATCGAAACCTATAAAATTCTGACAGGACTGGACAGATTGATGCAGGAAGGATGTTCCCGATGGTCGGGGAGTCCAGAACCAGGGGTCACAGTCTAAGGATAAGGGGTAGGCCATTTAGGACAGAAATGAGGAGGAATTTCTTCACCCAGAGAGTGGTGAACCTGTGGAATTCTCTACCACAGAAGGCAGTAGAGGCCAATACATGAAGTATATTCAAGAAGGAGTTGGATTTATTTCTTAAGGCTAAAGGGATCAAGGGGTATGGGGAGAAAGCAGGGACCGGGTACTGAATTTGGATGATCAGCCATGATCGCATTGAATGGTGGAGCAGGCTCGAGGGGCCGAATGGCCAACTCCTGCTCCTATCTTCTATGTTTCTATCTTGCTGTGAAGAAACACAATGAAATCCTTTGTTGTTTCAGAGTTCTGGTCCCAGTTTACGCAGACTCATTAATTGAATTTCTCCTAGCCCAGTTAGAGAATGCTGACCAGTAAATGAGAGTAAGAACACTCAGTGTTCTGAGGCTCCTCATCATATCGGTCCCCTCACACTTTGAGAGAAAGGCGGCTCAGATTGTGGTCACCATAAAACCAGTGCTCCTGGACAAGAGCAGCAATCAGGAGAAGAAGCTAATTGCCCAGTTAATATGTGCCATGGGCCAGCAAGGTTACCTTGACCCAGAGGGAGGAAAGGCAATGGTGGAATTCATCATCCAACAGGGTGCTGCATCAGTTGACTCAGCGACCCTGGTACCACCCAATCATCAGCCAGACCAGGTAACAGATGGAGACTTAGTTACAGTATGTGAAACGGTGATGTGTGCGTGAAACGGTGATGTGTGCGTGAAACGGTGATGTGTGCGTGAAACAGTGATCACAACTGCAGTGAAGCTGGAGGATGTCCTTTATCCATTCTTATTGGAGTTTGTCACTATGACCATGTACACCAAGGCTTTAACAACAATCTAATTGCTCAGCATATCTTGGGAAAAAGAAACTACAAGCCGGCAGTGAAAGGTTTTCCCTTGCTCACAATGAAGATGCCAATCTCCCTAAAGGCCAGGCACTGCTGACCCGGCTCCTCATCGTCTCTTGTTGCCCATATCAGGGAGGAAGCCGAGGAGCAGCAGTACTGAGGCAAATGCAAGTCCAAAGTCTCACTGTCCACCCAGCAACAGTGAGGGGGTGGGAAGAAGAGCTCCCATCATTGGTTGACCAATTACTGGAGAATTCAGGGGAGTCTCTGGCCCAATGGGAGCGGGGGGGAGAAATCATTGCTGGTCTTGTCCAGAACTCTGAATACCATTGATGATGAGGAATGGACATGCCAACTCGCTGATGAAATATGGAAACAGATCGACACCAACCATCTTTCCCCACAGGACAAGGGCTTTCTCTATAAATCTCTTGGTGCAGTGCACCGTCAGACCCGCACTAAGAGCTTATAGGAGGAGCTTCACCAAATACTACTGAGCGTGCAGCAGTGAGTGCAGGGAGAGGGAGTAGCCCTCGCCATTGGTTTCTGTGCCATGACACACGTTGACGATACCCTCGGTAGCCTGGAGGAGTCTGTTAATGCCAATAGATTTAAGAAAACTAAAAGTTTCTTCAATATTTTTAGGGTTAGAAACGGGGAGCTGTGGACATATACGCAGGACTTTATTGAAGCCAAGCCACCAGAGCTGCTGCAGAGCCCTGTTCGACAGTTAGCCATGAATGCCTGCATGCATCTCATATAACTACACACTGGCCCAGAAATTCGGGTCTCCACGGGTGAGTACGCACGGGGTACTCACCCGTAGGCCCAATGGAAGTGCCGGTCTCGTGCATGCACTGCGCATGCAAGGGAAACCGGGACTTCTGTTCCCTTAAAGGAAGGGGTTCAGAGGTCGAACGCGTGCGCCGGAGAGACAGCGCGTGTGCATGGAATTTACGCTTTTTTTGCAGGTTTCTCCAGGAGGGCATGTCTCCAGGAGTTACACGTGTAAAAAAGGCACAAGGCCTGCTTTTAACAAGGTAAGTGGTGAATTAATTAAAATTAAAACATTTTTTCCACAGGTTTATCATTTTTAAATACTTTAAAGAAAGGTAAGTTTATTTTTAGCCCCATTAGAAAATGGAATTAATATTTTCAAAAATTTAAATTATTGTTTAAAATAGTTATTTTATGTAATTTATAGTTATTTAAAAAATGTGATGTGTTTTTTTAAAATTTATTTGAAGTTTTAGTGATGTTTTGGGGCTTATAGTATTTATAGTTTTGACAGCTCTTCCTGTCACTTTTATGAATGAAGCATTCCCTCCTACCATTGGCTCTTCATGGCCCACGTGATCCCAGGGCACGCATCGAACTAACTGCGCCCCTGGGATACGCAAGCACTGTGCGCCGGCAGTTGGAGCAGGTCCAGGATCGGAATCCCATGCGGGCCCACAGCACAACGGCCGGCGCGCTAGGTAAGTGCAGGTCGGAAGCTTGCACCCGCGGGAAGCCTCCGACCCGAATTTCTGGGCCACTGAACCAAGCTGACACCTGCCAATTGATCCAAACCTGCCTAACCAGTACTTTCAGCCTTGGTACCTTCAGAACTGGTCAATGACAAAGACACAAATGGTAACACAAAGGAGACGGCAACACTTTGGCCTAGAAATTCAGTCGCGCCACTTCTGGGGCGCTAAAGTCGGGCGGGCGCTATCCCGGAAAGTGTCGGCCACTTCGCCGAAATTCAGTAGATTTGGCCAAGGAGTTTGGGCGAGCGCTGAAACTGGCGTTGCACTCCTATCTTTAGGCGCTAAGCCGGTGGTGCGGACTGATAACGCCGAGGCCGGGCGCAGCGCAGGTGCGGTCATGTTTTGATTGACAGCAGACACCCTGACGCCGGCCAGCTCTTAAAGGGGGAAGGGTCGACTTTGTCTGCTGCCACGCCCTGGATAGTGGAGCCCTGCAGCTACGCCTGAACACTGCTGGTGGACCCAAATAGCGCCTGAAGCCATGCAGAAGGCCCGTGAACGAGCGCAGCGCTTCTCAGAGCATGCTTTGAGGGTGCTGCTTAAGGCTTTTGAAAAGAGAAGAGAGATCTTGTGCCCGGACAGTGGCAAGAAGGCTCCCAGGAGGCAGTATAGGAGAGCCTGGAGGGAAATCGCCCACAGGGTGTCATCCACCAGCGATGTCCCCAGGACTGGTGACCAATGCCGCAAGAAGTACAACGACCTCACTCGGATGGTCAGGGTGAGTACCCTTTCCAGTGTCCTCCTCATCCTTGCATGTGCACCTCACATTATGGGCAAAGGGACCTCAAAGGCCTAATGGGCAGCCCTCCTCCCGCAGCAATGGCACTGGCATGATCATCAATAGCACTTTCTGCACTTAACACACTGGCCAAGCTATTCGACCATGGGAGGCAGTGCACACAACAACAGGGCACCACACTGGCCATGCTATTCGACCATGGGAGGCAGTGCACACAACAACAGGGCACCACACTGGTCATGCTAATCGACCATGGGAGGCAGTGCAGACAACAACAGGGCAACACACTGTACTTAGAGGCCGTCCTTTCTCTTGCAGGCCAAGCTGGCCAAGAATATGAAGAGCCGGAATGTCACCGGGGGAGGCCGTGGCCAGTTCCAAGAGCTCAGTGACCTGGAGGAGCGCGTGGCTCGACTCATGCGTGGCCGGGTGGTTGGCCCCGTTGCTATTGGAGATGCCGACCCTGTGCTGGGCCCCAATGGTAAGGACATGATCGTTTGGACCTCTCTCGTTCCCCTTGCGCTTCAGATCTACATCCTTTGCCACTGTCCGACCAATGCGCATAATGCCACCACTCATGCCTCCCTCGCTGACGCCCTGTCCTCACTCTAAAGCGACTCTTGTGCCTTCCTGCTTTCAGCTGGTGAGGAGGAGGTCCATGAAGCTGAGAGTGCCAGTCCCTCGGAAGAGGAGGACGACGAGGACCACGAGGAAGGCGGCACATCGGGGGAACCCTCATCCGCGCCAGGGGACAGCAATGGAGGGGATACGCCTTGCCTGGAGGAGAGCCAGGGGGAAGTGTTGCAGGGGGGTGCAGCTCCTGGGCCCAGTGGCGTCCAGGCAGGCAGGAAGGGTCGGGCAGCACGGCTGCCTTCTCCCCAGAGGGGGGAAGTGTTGCAGGGAAGGGCAGTTGCTGGGCCCAGTGGCGTCCAGGCACGCGGGAAGGGTCGGGCAGCTCGGCGGCCTTCTCCCCAGATGGAGAGTCCGCCCTCCAGTCCGGAGACGGTCCTCGCCCAGGAGGTGCGCCTCCTTGATGAAATGTCCGCGGCCTCCGAGCGGCGCCACAACGAGTTCATGGGGGTTGTGGGACAGTTGCCTCAGGCCATTGAGTCCCTGGCTCATAGTGTGGCAGCTTTCGGGGACTCACAGGCCAGGGGTGTCGAGCAACTCGCGGCAGCACAGGCCAGGGGTGTCGACCAACTCGCGGCAGCACAGGACGCGAGTCGCGAGTTCATGAGTGGTGCCGTGCAGACACTGGCTGATCTGATGCGGGCACAGAACAGGGCAGTTCGGGCACTCACTTCTGCCACACTCGCTGTGTCACGGAAGCATCGACAGGGCACCCGCCGCCCTGCTGCAGCACAGCGGTCTGGCCTCCACCAGATTGCTGTGCTTGCTGCAGTGCCAGCCCGGCCGAGTGCCAATGTCTCTGGCGACCAGCGAGCGCCTGGCATCAGCCAGCTTGCCCCCATTGCTGCAGCCGACACTGCCACTCCCCCAGCCAAGGTGCAACGAGCTGCTGCAGAGACTGATGCTGCCCAGCCACAGCTGCAGCAGTCAGCAGCCGGACCCTCCAGGGCCGGACCTCGTCTAGGCCGACCCCCAAGGGCATCTGCCGTTACGCATTGCGGCCCTCAGGAGCCTTTCCCCAGCCTTCCAACACCCACAGGGCCCAGGTTGAGGCGGAGCAACAGGTCGGGCAGGGGCCGGAGAAGCCTGCACAAGGACTCGCCCTCTCGGCACACCAAGTAGAGGGTGTCGGCAACTGTTTTTTTTATATGGGGGTGTTTGTGTTCTGGAGGGGGGGGGGCTTATTTTGGAAAGGCCGAAGATGAAGGCCAATTGGATTGACAAGTTTTGTTATTCCTCCCCAGGTTGTGGGAGTGAGATATGTTTTTCACTGTTTTTTGGGGGTCTTGTCTTTTTTTCTGTTTCATGTGGGAAGGGCCCTGTAAGAGCCATAAAAGCTTAAGAAAATACTTTAAAATATTGGTTAAATAGCATAATACAGTTAATTTACCTGATTGACTTATTGTATTAAGAAACCCCCTATTTTCTTGCTCCAGTAGTATAGTCCGAGACACCCCCTTCATTCTTGCCACAATGGTACAGTCCCTAAGCCACACATGGTATGCAGCCATTTTACAGTTTAAACTCCACGTGGCTGAAGGAGGCAGAAGTTGTGAGGTTTGGAGCAATACAGTTTGACCGTGTTCGTTTATACGTGTTTGCTTTGTAATTCCGCTTGTGAAGTGTTATAGTAAACAGTTTAAAAGACAAAGCTACGTTTGGGAACGTTTTATTTCGACACGCGTCTACTCGTTGTTAACAGCCCCACAGCTCAGTGGCTGCCTGTTTGGAAACTAAGAAGCGCCACTACATTAGTCAAAAACTTGCTCCCTAAGAAGGAAAGGACGGAATCGTCGGCGAACGTATACATGAATGGTCACGGAGCCAGAAGACAATATAAGAAAGCGAAGGTACAGTGACTGTTACTTGCTTTGTTCATTCTATTGAGAAGCTAAATAAGAGCTGCGGGTAAAATGGCCGAGGCCTTACGGAGCCAGGAGCTTCACCCAGCCAGAAGGATTGCTGGCCAAAAGAGGGAAATAAAGCTCCCCCCAAAGGCAATGGAAGAGAAGTTACACAGAAGCATAGGTGCAAGGAAGGCTAAATTAGCTCAGATAACTGGAAAAATGAAGATAATTGATCGTCTCATGGAAGATAATGCTAATATTAAGAAAGCTGAAGACATAATGTATTACGATTTCTCCAAGCTGCATGAAGAATTTAATGTACTCAATGAAGATGTATTAGCACTTCTGTCTGAAGAAGAGGGAAACGCTGATCAGCACAACTGGTTTGATCTTAAATCAACCAGCATTAAGGATTATATCAAGGCCACAGAACAGTGGATGTTAAAGATTCGTCAAGATGCTGAAACAGCAGAGAAAGATAAAGTTGACGATGAAGTCGGACCAGACGATAGCATTTCAGAGACTTCCGCCAGACCGAGCAAAAATCGAAAAGAAGGTAGCTCTGTTTCTGGACGCAGGTCAGTCGCTTCTACCACAAGCTCGTCGCGACGCATGAGAGAGGAGGTTGAACGGGCGGCGTTGATGGCGCGCGCAGCATCTTTAGTGGAGAAGCAAGCTCTTGAACGGGAAGAGGCCCAACTGCAGGTCCAAGAGGCCCAACTGCAGGCCCAACAGGCCCAACTGCAGGCCCAAGTGCAGGCCCAACTGGCCCAGGTGCAGGCAAAGAAAGAACAGCTGGAGATAAAAACAGCTATCGCGGTCTCAGACACCAGGTTGAGCGCGTATGAAGATTATGAAGGCTCACGGGACGGCGGGAGCGAATACTGCCAGTCAATGTTGTCACATAGAGTTGGATCCAGGGCACCTTCAAGAGTTACAAGAGAGTCCGAAGGCAATCCCCTGGCATTACAGCGTGGAAGAGTGGCCTCTCCACTAACAGGAGCACGTGATGCTACCCCAGATGTCAGACGGTCTAGACTAGACCCTGCTGATGACCACCAGAGGCCTGAAGACACAGGGAGAAGCCTATACCGAGTGATGCAACGTCAGAACGAAATTACAGAGATGCTTGTAAAACAACAGAATCTGTTTCGACTCCCTCAAAGAGACATACCAGTGTTCCAAGGCGACCCACTCAAGTATAAGCCCTTCATCAGATCCTTTGAACAAGCCATTGACTCCAAAACAGAGAGCAGCAGTGATAAGTTGTACTACCTGGGACAGTACACCAGTGGTAAACCACAAGACCTGGTCAGAAGCTGTGAACACATGAGACCGGACCGGGGATACATAGAAGCCAGGAAGTTGCTGCAGGAGCACTATGGTAACGAGCTGAAGATAGCCACTGCATATATTGAAAAGGCTACCAAGTGGCCACAGATCAGATCGGAGGACGGAGAGGCATTGAACGCATATGTTCTTTTCCTCATAGGATGTCGCAACACCATGGAGGATGTTGAATTCATGGAAGAGATGGACAATCCTACGACTATGAGAATCATCATCTCTAAGCTTCCTTACAGGATGAGAGAACAATGGAGAAGAACAGCCTTTGAGATAATGGAGAGACGGAAAAGTAGAGCCAGGTTTGCAGACTTAGTGAATTTCATAGACAAACAGGCTAAAATTGCTAGGGACCCATTGTTTGGAAACATCCAGGACGCCAGCCCGACCACCGATGGAAGAGTGAAAGCCAAGCCTGTTGAATCAAAGACTCTCAGGAAAGGTGGTTCCAGGGGAAGCAGCTTTGCAACTATCGTCACTCAGGTCGAGGAAGAAAGGCCCCAGAACTCATCTCCCAAAAAGAGCAGCACAGTGACGCCTGCTAATGCCTTTCAGAAGCCATGCTTATTCTGCCAGAAGAATCATACATTGGATTTCTGCAGCGACATCAAA
The DNA here is from genome assembly GCF_052327205.1 of Somniosus microcephalus. NCBI lineage: Eukaryota > Metazoa > Chordata > Chondrichthyes > Squaliformes > Somniosidae > Somniosus > Somniosus microcephalus. The sequence goes on along the minus strand of NW_028225179.1, from coordinate 103,736,804 downwards.
GCACAGCCACATAAGGACAGAATCGAATTCCTGAAGTACAACGGCCTATGTTTTGGATGTCTCTCTCAGGGGCACCTGAGTAGAAACTGTAAGCAAAGAACAACATGCAGAGAGTGCACTCGGAAATATCCCAGTCTGCTGCATATCCATAAAGAAGAACAAGTCTCTAAGAAGAGTGAAGAAAACAATACCGACGAGAAGATTGTTTCAAGTGCTCTGGTGTCGCTAGAACCAGAGACTTGTGGACTCACTGGGGCCGGTGACAGTGATTGTATTCTTGCCATCGTACCAGTAAAGATCAAGTCTAAGAGGAGCGAGAAGCTTGTGGAGACTTACGCCTTCATGGATCCAGGTAGTTCAGCAACATTCTGCACAGAATCACTCATGCGACAGCTGAACGTTAGAGGCAGAAGAACAGAAATCCTATTACGCACCATGGGTCATGAGAAGTCAATGCAAAGTTATATCCTGTCAGACTTAGAAGTGTGTGGACTTGAAGAGAAGGACTTCATAGACCTGCCTAATGTTTTCACACAGAGGGAGATTCCTGTTAGAATAGGGAACTTAGCCCTGCAGAAGGATGTGGATAGATGGCCTTACCTAGAAAAGGTGCGTCTCCCATACATTGAAGCAGAAATTGGCCTATTAATTGGAACCAATGCCTACAAAACTATGGAGCCATGGCAGGTGATAAACAGCAAGGATGACGGACCCCATGCCGTCAGGACAGCCCTTGGATGGGTAGTCAATGGACCGGTAAGGAGAGATGATGGCAACAAGTCGAATAAGGAGGAACGACAAAATGTCACAGTTAATCGCATCTCTATCGCAAGCATTGAAGAGCTGTTGATACAGCAGTTCAACGCAGACTTTTCAGAACGCAGCTGTGAGGAAAAGGCAGAGATGTCACAAGAAGACCATCAGTTCATGGATTTGATGACAAGGTCTACACAGTTCATTGATGGCCACTATCACATTGGTTTGCCACTGAGAAGACAGACCGCGAAGATGCCAAACAATCGCTGCATAGCAGAGCAACGCGCCATCAGTCTAAAGAGAAAGCTGAACAAGAACCCCGACTTTCACGAAGACTACAAAGGCTTCATGAGAAACATCATAGCGAAAGGCTATGCTGTAAAAGTGCCCGAGGAACAGTTGAACAGAGACGATGGAAGGGTCTGGTACATTCCTCATCACGGTGTGTATCACCCAAAGAAGAAAAAGATCCGTGTAGTGTTTGACTGCGCCACCTCATTCAGAGGAACTTCACTGAATGACCAGCTGCTTCAAGGTCCTGATCTTACTAATACCCTCATTGGCGTCTTGACTAGGTTTAGACAAGAGCTCGTTGCCATGATGGCAGACATAGAATCAATGTTCTACCAAGTCAGAATCCCTGATGAAGATGCTGATCTTCTGCGTTTCCTTTGGTGGCCAGATGGCGACGTTAGTCAAGCGATGGTGGAATGTAGAATGGCCGTACACTTGTTCGGAGCCACATCATCTCCCAGCTGTGCAAGCTACGCTCTCAGAAAAACTGCAGAAGATGGCAAAGGCAAAGCACCATCAGAGGCTGTGGAGACAATCTTCAGAAACTTTTATGTCGATGACTGTCTGAAGTCCGTGTCAACAGAAGACGATGCCATCGCACTGTCAAGAGACCTTAGAACTCTGTGTTCGAATGGAGGATTCCATCTGACTAAGTGGATAAGCAACAGCAGAGCAGTTCTAGCTTCTATCCCAGAAAAGGAAAGAGCCACTGAAGTCAAAGATCTGGACCTGAGCCACGATGTCCTTCCTATCGAGAGAGCTCTTGGTGTACAATGGTGCATTGAGTCAGACACGTTCAACTTCAGGATAATGGTGAACGAAAGACCATCCACAAGACGAGGGATTCTCTCCGTGGTCAGTTCCATCTACGACCCTCTTGGATTCCTGGCACCACTCATTCTGCCGGTGAAGCTGATGCTACGAGAGCTGTGTAGAGACAAGAGAGGATGGGATGAAGATATCCCAGAAGGTCAAGCTCAGAGATGGCACAGATGGTTGACAGATTTGCAACAACTTTCTAGCTTCAACGTCAGTAGATGCATCAAGCCCGTGAGTTTTGGAGTTACAAAGACAGCTCAACTACATCATTTCTCGGACGCCAGTGAGGACGGCTATGGCACGGCTACTTACCTCTTGCTGACAAATCAACAGGGCCAGAAACATTGTGCCTTCCTCATGGGGAAATCCAGGGCGGCTCCGCTGAAGCAGGTCACCATCCCGAGACTGGAGTTGACGGCAGCGGTTGTTGCAGTTAAAGTTGACCAGGCGATGCGGAAAGAGTTACAGCTCCCACTAGAAGAATCTGTCTTCTGGACGGATAGCACGACGGTGCTGAAGTATATAGAGAATGAGAAGATACGCTTCAAGACCTTCGTAGCAAACAGAATCTTATCCATTAGAGAAGCTACACAACCATCTCAATGGAGGTATGTAAACACCTCATTAAACCCAGCAGATCAAGCCTCACGGGGATTGAAGGCTGAAAACTTCATGAGGAGTGAAACTTGGATACAAGGCCCAAGTTATCTGCTGGAAACAGAGAGATCATGGCCAGAAAGACCAGATATGCCAAGTCAGATTGCTGAAGACGACGTCGAAGTCAAGAGATCAGTCACAGTAAATCTCATAACTACGAAAGAGAACTTTGACACAGTGAACAAGCTTGTTAACCATTTCTCAGGATGGCACCAGTTGAGGAAAGCAGTTGCATGGTTTCTAAGGTTGAAAGAGTTGCTGCTACACCTGAGCGGTAAGAGAAAAGAGTACCGAGCCACTATCAGTCAGTCTGAAAGTAACCCCGATAAGCAGAGAATGCTTCTACAGCAGCATATGCATCAGCACAAGACCACATTGGGTAAGAATTCATTGACCGTGGAGGATTTGGCCAAGGCTGAGATGGAGATAGTTTGCTTCAGTCAAAGGCAAAGATACTCAGAAGAAATCGAAGCTTTACAGCGAAATACTCCAATCAAGAAAGGTAGTCATATCTACAAGCTGGACCCTACACTGCAAGATGGAGTACTGAGGGTGGGAGGGAGACTAAACAAATCTGCTATGCCAGAGGAGGCCAAGCATCCTGCTATCCTTTCTAAGGACCTCCGGGTTGCTACTCTCATTCTTCAGCATATACACCAGAGTATTGGACACAGTGGGAGGAATCACGTGCTTGCGAAGCTAAGACAAAGATACTGGATTCCAGGAGCTAATTCTGTAATAAGAAAAATACTCTCTGAATGCATTGTTTGCAGACGGTTACACGCTAGAGCTGGGGAGCAGAAAATGGCAGACCTGCCTGAAGACCGTTTGTTACCAGACAAGCCCCCATTTACAAACGTAGGGGTGGACTATTTCGGGCCTTTCGAGGTAAAGCGAGGACGGAGCCTTGTCAAGAGATATGGTGTGCTTTTCACTTGTCTGACCATCAGAGCAGTTCATATTGAGGTGGCACACACGCTTGACACTGAGTCCTGTATTAACGCCTTGCGGCGCTTTGTCTGTAGAAGAGGTCAGGTGTCCATTATGCGTTCTGATAATGGCACTAATTTCGTCGGAGTGGAGAGAGAACTACGGGAAGCTATTGAAGGTTGGAATCGGCTTAAAATACAGGAAGCCATGATGCAGACAGGAATTAAGTGGATCTTCAATCCTCCGGCTGCATCCCACCATGGAGGTGTCTGGGAAAGACAGATACGCACCGTAAGAAAACTACTCAGTTCTGTACTGAAGCAGCACGCGCTCGACGACGAGGGACTCCAAACCGTTCTGTGCAAGGTCGAAGCCATCATTAATGACCGACCGATAACTAAGACATCAGATGATCCCAATGACCTCGAAGCCCTGACTCCGAACCACCTGTTGTTGTTGAAAACACAGCCAGCCATGCCCCCGGGAGTCTTCAAAAAGGAAGATCTGTATGCCCGTCGGAAGTGGAGGCAAGTTCAGTATATGTCAGACCTTTTCTGGACCAGATGGACAAGAGAATACTTACCTCTGCTACAGGAGCGTCAAAAATAGTCCAAAATAAAGAGGAACTTCATTGTCGGAGACATTGTCTTAATCGTGGATGATTCAGCCCCTAGAAATTCTTGGTTGATGGGAAAAATAATTAAGACCATGCCAGACTCCAGAGGCGTCGTTCGTCGCGTTTGTTTGCAAACCAAGACCAGTACCCTGGAAAGACCGATCACAAAGCTCTGCCTGCTACAAGAAGCAGTGTGAAAAGTTCCTGAATGAAAAAAGTGGACACTTATATTGTAAATATGTTGAACTCATTAGTTTATGACTCTTAATGTTTGAGTAATTGATACGCTTCATGTGCCTAGTCAATTAGGGGCCGGAATGTAAGAGCCATAAAAGCTTAAGAAAATACTTTAAAATATTGGTTAAATAGCATAATACAGTTAATTTATCTGATTGACTTATTGTATTAAGAAACCCCCTATTTTCTTGCTCCAGTAGTATAGTCCGAGACACCCCCTTCATTCTTGCCACAATGGTACAGTCCCTAAGCCACACATGGTATGCAGCCATTTTACAGTTTAAACTCCACGTGGCTGAAGGAGGCAGAAGTTGTGAGGTTTGGAGCAATACAGTTTGACCGTGTTCGTTTATACGTGTTTGCTTTGTAATTCCCCTTGTGAAGTGTTATAGTAAACAGTTTAAAAGACAAAGCTATGTTTGGGAACGTTTTATTTCGACACGCGTCTACTCGTTGTTAACAGCCCCACAGCTCAGTGGCTGCCTGTTTGGAAACTAAGAAGCGCCACTACAGGCCCTGAGTTTGTTAAATAAAGCTTTTTATTTATTCAGCTTGTCCAGGTGTCATGTTTCAAGTGGTTGTTGCGTTAACCGGCTGAGGGCTTGCGGAGCGGCTGCATTCAGGTGCGTTCATTGCCACAAGCCATTCCCTGACAGGGGGCCTAGAAGTGTCGTTCAATAAGCCGCCGGCGGACGGCCCTTGGACCTTGTGGCTCCCTTCTGGGCTGGTACTCCTCCTCCTCCTCCTCCTCCTCATGGTCCTCCTGCTCGTCCTCCTGAGGTGGTGGCCCAACGTGAGGTGGCAGTGCCTGAGTCCTACGGATAGCCAGGTTGTGCAGCATGCAGCAAACGACGATGAACTGGGAGACTCTATCCGGCGAATACTGTAGAGATCCGCCGGATCGATCCAGGCAGCGGAACCGTTGCTTCAGGATGCCAATCGTTTGCTCTATGATGTTCCTTGTGGCTTGATGGCATTCGTTGTATGCCTCCTCCGCAGGGGTCCTGGGCGCGCGGAGCGGGGTCATGAGCCATGTGCACAAAGGGTAGCCCTTGTCCCCAATAAGCCATCCCCTTGGTGGAGGCTGTGCCTCGAACATGTCAGCCACAGTAGTCTGGCGCAGGATAAATGCATCGTGGCTGCTTCCTGGAAAGCGGGCATTGACAGCTAGGATGCGCTGCCTGTGGTCACACACCAGCTGTACATTGAGGGAATGGTAGCCCTTCCGGTTGCGGTAATCCTCGGCATTGTCGATAGGTGCCCGCATAGCCACATGCGTGCAGTCAATGGCGCCCTGCACCATGGGGAAGTCGGCGATCCTGGCAAATCCGACTGCACGCTGCTCCTGCCTCTCTAGGGTCATGGGGAAGGAGATGAATTGGTGTCTCCTTGCGAAAAGGGCATCGGTGACCTGCCGGATGCAGCGATGCACGGCGAACTGGGAGATGTTCGCTATGTCCCCAGCAGCGGCTTGGAAGGAGCTGCTTGCATAAAAGTTCAGAGCCACCGTGACCTTCACTTCCACCGACAGAGACGTCCTGCACATCAGCTGTGGACGCAGATCTCTGTGAAGCAGCTGGCAGATCTCTGCAACCACCTCCCTTCTGAAGCGCAGCCTCTTAACACAATGCACGGCAGTCATGGTGAGATAGGACACCTGCTGCCGGTATTCCCTGAGTGGGTAAGGCCTACGTTGCCGACGCCTGATGGCCCCTCTGCGTCTAGGCATGGCTGCCCCTCTCACGCAGCGTCTGCGAGCCCTTCGCACATAATGCTGGAACTGAGGGTTGGAACCCCATGCAGCCCCCATAATAAACTTGCAAACAGTGAAATCACAAAGAGTCAAATTTCCAAGCTCTGGCCAGAAGCCAAAAATACCTCTCCTATGTTGGCCCAAATCAGTAAGGTCTGTTCCTTGGTCTCTGTCCAGAAATCAAAAGCACTAAAGTCATTGCAGCAAAATGGCTGGCCTTTATAGTTCAGTGTAAGTGCCCTTTAATTAGCGCTCCCCGAGGCCCGCAGGGCCTCTGCTGCATTCCACTTCACAGTTCTTAACAGCGCCACGCCCACATTGGGCGGGCGCCACTGAATTTCCGGTTTGGGGCGCACAAACAGCGTTGCACGATGAAATGACGTCATAAGCTGCGCGCGCAGCTGAGCGGGCGCAAACACTTTGCGCCGGCGCTAAATGTCAACTGAAGTTGGGCGTTGGCGCAGACCGGCCTGCGCCCGGGCGCTAAGTGCCTAACGCTGGAAATCTACCCCTCTTATGGCGTTAACGGCTGGCGAACACAACTGAATTTCTAGGCCCTTATACCCAAACCGTGAGTTCCCTGTAAAAACTTCTGAAGCAAATATTATTTCAGGATCTGTCCCCTAAAGGATTTGAGGCCATTTTCAAACAGTTAGAAGAGTGGGTCATTTCAACAAAAGCTCATGAAAGAGAGAGAGCCATGGGCACGACCATTGAGCTTCTCCAAGTAAAGTTTCAGAAGCTCTATGTTAGTAATGTAGTGCCTGGGAATAACACGGGGACACTGATTGGATGACTGACTCCGCGCTGTGCAGACCCATCACTTCCTGTTCGACAGATGGCCCTGGACACTTTGGACATCATCCTGTCCATTCAGTTAACGTATGAAGCCACCTATCTGTATCAGCAAAAGGAGCAGTTCATACAATCACAGAAGGGAGAGCGGGGGGGGGGATAGGGGGAGAGCGGGGGTGGGATAGGGGGAGAGCGGGGGGGGAGGAAGGGGAGAGCGGGGGGGACGGTGGGGAGAGCGGGGGGAGGAAAGAAAGGGAGAGCGGGGGGAGGAAGGGGAGAGCGGGGGGGACGGTGGGGAGAGCGGGGGGAGGAAAGAAAGGGAGAGCGGGGGGAGGAAGGGGAGAGCGGGGGGGACGGTGGGGAGAGCGGGGGGGGAAAGAAAGGGAGAGCGGGGGGGGAGGAAGGGGAGAGCGGGGGGGACGGTGGGGAGAGCGGGGGGGATGGTGGGGAGAGCGGGGTGAGGAAGGGGAGAGCGGGGGGGGAAAGAAAGGGAGAGCGGGGGGGAGGAAGGGGAGAGCGGGGGGGGCGGTGGGGAGAGCGGGGGGGGAAAGAAAGGGAGAGCGGGGGGGGAGGAAGGGGAGAGCGGGGGGGACGGTGGGGAGAGCGGGGGGGACGGTGGGGAGAGCGGGGGGGACGGTGGGGAGAGCGGGGGTGAGGAAGGGGAGAGCGGGGGGGGGGAAGAAAGGGAGAGCGGGGGGGAGGAAGGGGAGAGCGGGGGGGCGGTGGGGAGAGCGGGGGGGGAAAGAAAGGGAGAGCGGGGGGAGGAAGGGGAGAGCGGGGGGGACGGTGGGGAGAGCGGGGGGGGGAAAGAAAGGGAGAGCGGGGGGGAGGAAGGGGAGAGCGGGGGGGACGGTGGGGAGAGCGGGGGGGACGGTGGGGAGAGCGGGGGGAGGAAGGGGAGAGCGGGGGGGGAAGAAAGGGAGAGCGGGGGGGAGGAAGGGGAGAGCGGGGGGGCGGTGGGGAGAGCGGTGGGGAGGAAGGGGAGAGCGGGGGGGGGAAAGAAAGGGAGAGCGGGGGGGTGGGGAGCGCGGGGGGGTGGGGAGAGCGGAGGGGTGGGGAGAGCGGGGGGGTGGGGAGCGCGGGGGGGTGGGGAGAGCGGAGGGGTGGGGAGAGCAGAGGGGTGGGGAGCGCGGGGGGGTGGGAAAGAGGTTGAGCAGGGCTGAGAGGGAGAGCTTCCACTGAAGCACTCAGATGTAGGGTGACCTGTTGTTGTGATGTAATGGAAGCTGAGACATCAGCCCTCAGACACTGCAGGTTGGTTTGCTCCACAAGTGCTCTGACAGATCTGCCCACCCCTTCGATGCTGCAATGAATGGACACCAACCTCTGTGTAAAACCCTGTGCACGTTTGGTGCCGGACTCCTCCATGCTCCTTGAGATTGCACTCAGGCTGTCTGGCAGGCCTGCCAATGCACCAAGCATTTTGTTGTGCAAACCCATCAGCGTTCTGCTGTCGGCCTCCCCGTCGAAGTCCTCATCCGAGTCCTCTGCGGCAGTACTCGTGTGTAACCTCGCCCTCTGGGGAGCTGGCACCTGCGCTACCCTTTCCCCCTGCCCTGGCTGCAGCCTACTCAGGCCCGGTGACTCACCATTTGCAGATCTCTCCTATAAGCTACCCTCTAAACTCCGCGCAGTGCTGGTGTCTGAGCTGGTGGCTGCAACTGTCAGATCGAGCGATGGTGTTTCTTATTCTTCACCACTCTCCTCCTCCTCTTCTTCTGGAACTACTGACTGGGCAGGTTGGATTTCTTGGGTATCTGAAATGAGAAAGGCACCTGGGTAGGATTCTGGTGAGGGCAGTGGGGGTGGGAGGAAAGCAAGATGTGAAGGCTTACACCATGTGCAGCTTGTAAATCAGAAGAGACTGTGGGATGAGGGGGAAGTGGGATGTGAGAAGGAGGATAACATATGAGGATACCGGCACCTTGTACTCTTTCAGCCCTGCCGCTGGCCACGGGCTCAGCCATGCCAAGAATGGCCAGCACCGTCTCCTCCAAGTGGGTGAGGTGATGGAGACGGTTAGCTTCTGTTGGTGCCGGTTATGTGCCACCTTTTCCTGCAAGAGGAAAGGAAGTGTGTCAGTGAGTTGTGCAATGTGTTTGGGTGAAGGACCTGTCATGGTTCAATAACTGGCAGAGTGTGCAGGCCGTGAGATGTGGGTGTGAGGCTTGCAGCAGTAGTACGTGTGTGAGGTCATTAAACTTCTCGCTGCACTGCGTCCATGTTCTCGGAGCAACACTGCTGTCATTCACCATGTTGGCTATCTGCTCCCATTGCACTTTTTTCTGTTGCCTGGAGGGTCTCCTGTGGAAAGAGGACTTATATCCTCGAGTTGACCTCCTGCAATAAGGCTTCCAGTGTTGCATTGAAGAACCTTGGTGTACACTCTCTCCCTTGTTATGTCATTGCGATCCCCGCGCCCATTTTCAGGCAAACCAATTTCTAGGCCAGGTAGTCCCCGAGAAACAATTAGCTGTATTATTATATGTGGTACATGAGGCACCCACAGCAGGGTATCAAGGGATCAATAATACACTAAAAAGGCTGGTGAGCAGGAATGGCCAGGGACAAACAGACACAGTGTATTCAGTCCCTGATATGTGTCCAAGTAAACCCAACCCCAAGAAGGCAAAATCTCCGTTGGTGACCACCAGCAGAAGTCTTGACCCATGGCTATCGAGGCATTGTGATTCAGAATGTACAATATGTGATGAAGGCCTTGGTTACTAACCTACAAAAATGGTTCGATCACACCAATTGGATTCACCTACCATGGCAATGAGCCAAGTCTATGTGATAGGAAGGAAAGCACGAACTTAAAGAAATACTGCAGGAGGGGGGAGGAGGTGAGGGAAGGCATACCCGAGGGTGACAGAAGTTACTTTAGAGTACAAGATCGAGGAATGGACTTTAGTATTGGATAGAGAAATGGTGAACCTTCTGTGTCAAGTATTTAATTTCCAGAGGATTGCCATTAGTAATGGTCGGCAGGGTGCAGGGAGGCGATTACTGAGTGTTCTATATCATTAGCAATGCATGATTATGGTAAATCGTGCTGTGCTAACTAAAATTAAGTTTCTGAAAAAAACCTGAACTACATGGAAAGGGTTAAACACCCCGGTAATAAAAAGTGAATGGGCTTGCAGAGGAACGATGTGGGCAGCGGTTAGAACGGCTCCAATGAGATATCAATCGTGAACTGCTGAAAAATAATAAGCACAAGGACCTTGAGGACGGCTAAAAACAAGATAAAAGGAAATGACAAGGCCCGGTAGATTTATTAGATCCAAGAAAGGAGACGGAAAATTCGGAATTAATTTTTTTACTGAACATAAAGGATGAAGTAGGTGAAAGTAAAATGAAACAAGCAATTGTGTTACAAGAAGAAAATAATCAGTGTAGGACTGAGTATGGTGGAGAACCACAGAGATTACAAAATGAGATCCAGGAGTGAGAAAAGAGGACAAATCTTAACCCAATCTACCCCCTTAGTTCTGTAACCCTTAATACCCTTGCCTAACAAAAATCAACCAATCTCAGCTTTGAAACTATCAATTTACCCCCAGCCTCAACAGCTTTTTTGGGGGGAGAGTTCCAGATTTCCTCTGCCCTTTGTGTGAAGAAGTGCTTCCTGACATCACCCCTTAACAGTCTTGACAAAGGGTTTTCACCCGAAACGTTGACTCTATTTTCTCTCCACGGATGTTGCCTGGCCTGCTGAGTTTTTCCAGCATTTTCTGTTGTTATTTCGGATTTCCAGCATCTGCAGTATTTTGCTATCATCACCGCTTAACAGCCTGGCTCTAAAGTTGAGGTTAATCCCACTTGTTCTAGACCCTCCCCATCAGAGGAAATAGTTTCTCTCTCTCTACCTGATCAGGTCCTTAAATCATCTTAAACAAACACCCCTCAATCTTCTCTACTCAAAGTAAGATCCAAGTAAATCAGGTGTTGAAGGGTTTAACACCTCCCCATTGAACAGCTGCACAGCAGGTGTCTCATGGATCAGATATCATTTGAACAAAGACGAGCTTTGGTGTGTGGGGAGTCTGTGTGCTGCTAGAATGAGCTCCCTCTGCTCCAAGGGTACAATTACTGGTTTGTTCAGCTCCTGATTCTCAACTTCTCTATTCCGATTTTCTTCCTTCCACCTCCCATCAATAAATAATTATTTTGGGATTCAACCTGAAATAATGTGCAACGTTTATATCCACACACATTAAACACATTGGTAAGTTCCTGTATGTGCACGGTGCTGGGCTCGAAAATACTATTCTCATTTTACTGAGATGCACAAACAAATTTCAAAGCCGGTGTCAGCCGCGGCTCAGTTGGCAGCAAACTCCCCTCCAGTGTCGGAGGTGCCGTCTTTCAGATGAGACGTTAAACCGAGGCCCCGTCTGTCCTCTCAGGTGGATGTAAAACTTCCCCAGGCACTATTCAAAGAGGAGCAAGGGAGTTCTCCCCGGTGTCCTCGGCAATGTTTATCCCTCAACCAACATCACTAAAAAAACAGATTATCTGGTCATTATCACATTGCTGTTTGTGGGAGCTTGCTGTGCGCAAATTGGCTGCTGCGTTTCCTACATTACAACAGTGACTACATTTCAAAAGTATTTCATTGGCTGTAAAGCACTTTAGGATGTCCTGAGGTTGTGAAAGGCGCTGTATAAATGCAAGACTTTTCTTTATTTTTATGTTATTTTCCTCAATTCGCTCCCTAACAGCGCTGTGGAGTAGTTTCACCACACGGACTGCAGCGATTCAAGGCGGCAGCTCAGCACCACCTTCTCAAGGGCAATTAGGGATGGGTAATAAATACTGGCCTCGCCAGCGACACCCACATCCCATAAATGAATTTTTAAAAAGGACTGTGCTACACAGGCTTACAGAAACATGATGGGTAACGATAGTGATAATGATAATCAACTAAAGGTAAAAGATACAAAATATTTTTATCAGGTTTGCATTTCTTGAGGATGCAAGTTAGGTGCTTTTTTTTAAATAAATCTTCCAATTTTGGAAGCCTTTTACTTGTCGTTATACATTGTACCTGTGCTGTGGTCGCTTAAGATAGCAAGGATACCAATGAATAAGTCGTATACTCATCTCTGTGAAACTACTAATGGGGCAATTAAAAAGCCTGTGTGTCTAAACTGGTTAAAAAATGGCCCTTTAGTTAAAATTAAAGCTAAGTAAACTCAATCTATTGAAGCGGAAATTTGGCAGAACTCATCTGCGCTTGATTGGGCAAACCATGCCCATGATTTTTTTAACCGTGCCCTGATCTTTCCTCACATTAAGTTGATTTCAGCAGTTTTCATAAATCCACAGTGAGCATTAAACCAGCATAAAACCCACAGGAAAAGGAGGGGCCAGCGTGGTTCACATGCTTCTCCCAGTCACTGAGAATTTAAGATCAGATCTTCAACTCTGCCTGAATATTTACTGTAAAACTCTTGCTAGTTCTGTTAAGCTGGATTAATCCCATACTGCCTTACCAATGATTCGCAAAGCATGATGGACTACTTGACATACAGTGAATGGTTTAAATGTAAAAAGCTGATACAGGACTGTGGGAATGTAATACACATAGATAAGAGAGGACGAAACAGAATGTTTATAGAACAGAGTAGAGACAGTCTCAGGACCGAATTTTGTTGAAAGCTAAAGTGAATTTTAAACAGAACTCTGTAAAAAGAAACAAATGACTTGTGTAGTGTGTAATCGCCTAGTTTCCTGTATTCTCATGATGACTTGCAATTTATGTTTTTTGTATAAATATTGTAGCCCCATGAGCCTAGGGGCGCACTCTAGAGGAGACTTCCTTGTGTGTAAACACAAGGAGTTTCTCGGACTGAAGTCCAGTACCGGGTACAGAATAAAACTTTACTTATTTTACAGTTTCTGACTTTGTGTATTACTGAGAAAGTGACAATAGACTGACTGGCGTGTTGAGTCTCCTAAAGTAGCGAACCTAGATCCCCCACGGGAGGGGAAGATCCTCCTCACAGAAGCGAGGGGTTAACAATTCTGGTGACGAGGATGGGATACCAAAGCACTTCAGTCCAAACCACAGTGGTCTAGGCTGACGGGTCGCTTTCGGACGACTGAGCAACTAAGTGGCCACAGGTAAGATTTTTACCTTTTTGCTCTGTCTGTTACGAAGTGATTTGGCGCTTTCGCTGTGATCCTGGCCTTGTGCTGACGGAATCCTTTAGGTAAGAATTCGGGATTAGATAACTCTTTCTCAAAGTCAGATGACCTTAAACCGCAAAGTCAGATAAAGCATATGGTAGGTTAAAGGCCTTTGGGTTCGTAGTCCCATAAACAGGTTAAAGGCCTTTGGGTTCGTAGTCCCATAAACAGGTTAAAGGCCTTTGGGTTCGTAGTCCCATAAACAGGTTAAAGGCCTTTGGGTTCGTAGTCCCATAAACAGGTTAAAGGCCTTTGGGTTCGTAGTCCCATAAACAGGTTAAAGGCCTTTGGGTTCGTAGTCCCATAAACAGGTTAAAGGCCTTTGGGTTCGTAGGCCCATAAACAGGTTAAAGGCCTTTGGGTTCGTAGTCCCATAAACAGGTTAAAGGCCTTTGGGTTCGTAGGCCCATAAACAGGTTAAAGACCTTTGGGTTCGTAGTCCCATAAACAGGTTAAAGGCCTTTGGGTTCGTAGGCCCATAAACAGGTTAAAGGCCTTTGGGATTGTAGTCCCATAAACAGGTTAAAGGCCTTTGGGTTCGTAGTCCCATAAACAGGTTAAAGGCCTTTGGGTTCGTAGTCCCATTAACAGGTTAAAGGCCTTTGGGATTGTAGTCCCATTAACAGGTTAAAGGCCTTTGGGTTCGTAGTCCCATTAACAGGTTAAAGGCCTTTGGGTTCGTAGGCCCATAAACAGGTTAAAGGCCTTTGGGATTGTAGTCCCATAAACAGGTTAAAGGCCTTTGGGTTCGTAGTCCCATAAACAGGTTAAAGGCCTTTGGGTTCGTAGTCACATAAACAGGTTAAAGGCCTTTGGGATTGTAGTCCCATAAACAGGTTAAAGGCCTTTGGGATTGTAGTCCCATTAACAGGTTAAAGGCCTTTGGGTTCGTAGTCCCATTAACAGGTTAAAGGCCTTTGGGTTCGTAGGCCCATAAACAGGTTAAAGGCCTTTGGGATTGTAGTCCCATAAACAGGTTAAAGGCCTTTGGGTTCGTAGTCACATAAACAGGTTAAAGGCCTTTGGGATTGTAGTCCCATTAACAGGTTAAAGGCCTTTGGGATTGTAGTCCCATAAACAGGTTAAAGGCCTTTGGGTTCGTAGTCCCATAAACAGGTTAAAGGCCTTTGGGTTCGTAGTCACATAAACAGGTTAAAGGCCTTTGGGTTCGTAGTCCCATTAACAGGTTAAAGGCCTTTGGGTTCGTAGTCACATAAACAGGTTAAAGGCCTTTGGGATTGTAGTCCCATAAACAGGTTAAAGGCCTTTGGGATTGTAGTCCCATAAACAGGTTAAAGGCCTTTGGGATTGTAGCCCCATAAACAGGTTAAAGGCCCTGGGGTTCATCGTCCCATAAACAGGTTAAAGGCCTTTGGGTTCGTAGTCCCATTAACAGGTTAAAGGCCTTTGGGTTCGTAGTCCCATAAACAGGTTAAAGGCCTTTGGGATTGCAGTCCCATAAACAGGTTAAAGGCCTTTGGGATTGTAGTCCCATAAACAGGTTAAAGGCCTTTGGGATTGTAGTCCCATAAACAGGTTAAAGGCCTTTGGGATTGTAGTCCCATAAACAGGTTAAAGGCCTTTGGGATTGTAGCCCCATAAACAGGTTAAAGGCCTTGGGGTTCGTTGTCCCATAAACAGGTTAAAGGCCTTTGGGTTCGTAGTCCCATAAACAGGTTAAAGGCCTTTGGGTTCGTCGTCCCATAAACAGGTTAAAGGCCTTGGGGTTCGTCGTCCCATAAACAGGTTAAAGGCCTTGGGGTTCGTCGTCCCATTAACAGGTTAAAGGCCTTTGGGTTCGTAGTCCCATAAACAGGTTAAAGGCCTTTGGGTTCGTAGTCCCATAAACAGGTTAAAGGCCTTTGGGATTGTAGTCCCATTAACAGGTTAAAGGCCTTTGGGTTCATAGTCCCATTAACAGGTTAAAGGCCTTTGGGTTCGTAGTCCCATAAACAGGTTAAAGGCCTTTGGGATTGTAGTCCCATTAACAGGTTAAAGGCCTTTGGGTTCATAGTCCCATTAACAGGTTAAAGGCCTTTGGGTTCGTAGTCCCATTAACAGGCTAAAGGCCTTTGGGTTCGTAGTCCCATTAACAGGTTAAAGGCGCGTTGAACCGGTTGAATCAAGTACGTACAAATTGGAAAAAATCAAGTACGTAAAAACATTTTGGAGAATGGGGGCGGGAAATAGTAAATTGACGGAGATCGGGGGTCCAAAAACTCCGTTGGATATAATAATTGAACAAAATAAAAACGAAGGGAAGACGATGACTAAGTATTGTAAGAAATGGGCCAAAGGGAATACAGGCTGACCACATACAGGTACCTTTGATCCGGAAATAATACAGAAACAACAAGTCGAGCTCAGGAGCAAAAAGTCAAAATTAAATCAAAAAGAATGGGACGTATTGGCAAAATGGTCAAAAGAATCCAATGATCGAGTTCAAAAGTCCCAATTTGCCTCATGGCAAAGTAACGCCCAAGCAAAGGGAATATTATTGCAAGATGAGTTTGGTGTGCAGAAATCCTTAGACAGGCTTGAAGCAGAATGTAAAGCCGACAATTTAAAACTGAAAGATCGTGAAAAACATGAATTAGAAAAGGGTTTAAAAGATCGAAAGGAAGGAATGTACCCGATGGCTGAGAAACCGGCCAAGGACGTGCAGGCAGCTGTAGATAAAGTTGAACAGGATGTGTTAACTACGAAACAAGCTTTTGGACAATTGCCATACGATGAAGCATCAGAAGATGATGAAATTATCACTCAAACGTTGGTTAGATTGGGGGGAATATTGGCTTCAGCTCGGTCTCGGCAACAGCGGCAGCCCCAACTATTTTCACGAGCACAGTCACTGTCGGTTCAGTCACCTCAGCAACCACCTCCTGTATACAGTCACCCTCCACTACCCATCAAATCAGATAATCCGTTTCTTGCATGTCAACATTTACTGACCCCACAAGTGGCAGCAGGACAGACGATCACATTAGAAAGCCATCTTCCATTACCACAAGTGATACCACAAGCTCAATCCACCCCCAACTTAAACTCTCAGAGTTCAGGGTCTAACCCTCATGCACCCCTGGATGTTAGTTCCCCTTTGCTCCCACCATTTTCGCCCTATATAACTCCTACCGCCTTAGCTCCGGGAGTTAATCTTTCCCCTGGATCTCCACAATATGATCCTTCGCGTTATACGAACCCTAATGATTCCACCAATCCTGCTCCTCCCTTCTATCCATTAACACCTTTGGGAGCTCAGGTAGGACCCACGGGTGGAACTCCCCTTGATACACCAAATCATGGATCCCCAGTGACACCCCTGGAACCCAGTAGTAGTGAAGGTACAATGGTCCCCATTAGAGAATACCCCAACGGGTTAGGGCGCACGGTAGCAATGTATAAACCATGGTCACCAGGAGAATTGTGTGCTCTTAGAAAGGACTGCCCAAATGTAGAAACTGAGGGAGCAGGAAGAACATGGGATTGGTTACAACAAACGGCTGTAGCTTATCAGGGAAATGCAAAAGATATGTGGGATTTGATTGCACATTGCCTAACTAGAACACAATTTAATACTGTTAAGATGGAATTAGGAGACAATTCATGGACAGACTTTGAAAGAAGTCACCCAACAAGCGCAGTTACGGAAAGACAGAGAATTGATCGTTTGGGAGACGCATTTAAGGATGGATTGAAGACAAAGATTAACTATTCTAAAATAATAAATACTAAACAGAAGAAAGAGGAACGGGTAGAGGACTTTGTTCAGAGATTCTCTCAGGTCTATAGTAAGCACTCAGGAG
This sequence comes from Somniosus microcephalus, assembly GCF_052327205.1. Taxonomy (NCBI): domain Eukaryota; kingdom Metazoa; phylum Chordata; class Chondrichthyes; order Squaliformes; family Somniosidae; genus Somniosus; species Somniosus microcephalus. The sequence continues at coordinate 103,719,946 of NW_028225179.1, read as the reverse complement.
ATGATGCTTTTGAGGAAGACAAAAACTCTCCTCAGTATAATGCTTTGATTTTATCCTGCCTTAAACCTGAAATTGCCCCTGCTTATAAATTAACCACTGAAGATTGGGAGGAGAGAACTACAAATGCAACTCATAAACGGCTTGTACAGGTTGAAGAAAGTTTGGGAAAAGAGAAAAAGGAGGAGAAAAACAGTAAAGGAGAGAATAAAGAGACAATGTTTGCCCAGGTTTCCGAGTAACAGGGTCCACAGACGAATGTGGCATGGGTTCCCCCAGCCAATACTAGATGTTTTACTTGTGGTAGTCCTCATCATTAGCGAAAGGATTGCCCGTCCGGATCACAAAACAGATGGTCAGTTCAAGGGGCAAGACCACGTTTTAGTTCAGGCCAGAGAGGCAGGGGGAGGGGAGGTTTCAGAGGACGTGGTGGATACAGGGGAAGAGGAGGTTATAACCATGATGCTCAGGCCTGGCAATATCAACAGGAATGTTGGAACGGCGGCCAGTACACACAGGAACTCTTGCCACCCCCACCACCACCGGCGAACCCACATTATGGGGGAGGTGCGTGGTATCCAGCTAATAACCAGTTTTGACTACCCGAACCCTTAGGAACTTCGAGTGATACCGACGCTGTGTCACTAATAGATAAACAACTTCCCCAACTTACAGCGAATGCCAAACTGGAACCATATGTATTTTTACGGATCGAGGGACAAAATTTCGCCTTTTTAGTGGATACTGGAGCCACATACTCATCCATCTCAGGGAAGGATTTGGATATCCCTGGTACAGGAAAAGTAAAAAACCTTTGGGGTTTCTCAGGAACCATGCTTACTAATGAAATCTCAAAAGAAGTAAAAGTGGAAGTAGCAGGCATCGTCACCCCACAGCAATTCTTAAAAACGAAGGATATAGAATTTAACGTCCTCGGCAGGGACCTATTGTGTAAATTGGGAGTAGTGATCAAATGTAACAAGAAGGGATTATCAATTGATCAGGAGGAAAGGAATCTTATGCTTTCTCAAACAGAAAGTTATTTTCCACAATGGTGGGCTTTAGATCTAGGAGAGGATGAGAAGGAAAAACTCGTCCTGTCCTTCGGATCACTGTCGTGTAAAACTAATCAGTCACAAGTTTTTACGGGACAAATGAACCCAAGATCACCTTTACACTGTACGCTGGCATATGACAAAACCGGGAAGGATCAGGTTCTGGAAGATTTTTTTAAACCCTTTATTGGAACACAACATACTCTTGAAGTCTGGGGATGCTTTGTGGGAAGGGAAGGAACTGCCGCCTGGGTTCAGCTAGTATTAGGAGATACGAGTCTTTACCTACAAGATTGTAATAGAGCCCCCCATACCACCTGTAACGATCAATAACATGTCATTTTATAGTGGACACTAGGTGGAGCCGTAGAGCTGTGTAGAGCTGTATGTATAAGACTACACTACCCAGCTGTATATATATTAAGACTACATTACCCATGAGGCACTAGGCTACCCACAAGGCAACAGTCAAGATGGAAGCCTCTACAGATACAGTACCTAGTCCACATGTGCTCAATAAAGTAACTAGCAAAAGCTAGCTGTGTTCATAATAAGAATGTCTAGTTATTAATGAACATAAGATGGTACCAGGGTGGTGAAGATCTGCTGAAAATTGTGAAAAGCGAAATGGAGAATTTGAAGCCACCAGAGCGTTTGAAACTGACAGGAACTTTCGACTACAATTGGCAGATTTTAAACAACAATTCGAACTCTACATTGCAGCCATCAGATTCGGTACGAAGCCAGACACAAGGGAGATAGCGTTGCTGCTTACGGTTGCAGGCCCACAGGCGATAGAGGTATTTAATACATTTGTATTTAATCCAGCGGAGAACAGAGAAAAATTAGAAGATGTGCTAAAAAAATTTAATGCACATTGCTCTCCCAAAAAGAATGAGACGTATGAAAGATACATCTTCTGTTCTCGGACACAGAAGCAAAATGAGACTTTTGATAGCTTTATAACTGATCTGAAACTGAAAGCACAGACATGTAATTTCTTTGAGCTCAAAGCATCCATGATTCGTGACCAGATTGTGTTTGGTACTCATGATAAAAAAAGTCAGGGAACGTCTGTTGAGAGAAACCGAACTAAATTTGGAAAATATGGTGAAAATATGCCAAGCCAGCGAGCTAGCTCGAAAGCACGCGAAGACTTTCAGTGAAATCAATAATGATGCGATTGTAATGAGTGATAATGCTGCTGTCGGTGCTGTGTCCTATAAGGGGAAGAAACATGGGCAGAACAGAAATGAAAAGCAATCGGAGGATGAAATGTTTAATTGTAAACGCTGTGGTTACAAACACCAGTTAAGACAATGCCCAGCGTTTGGAAAAATGTGCACAAAGTGTAATGGAAAGAATCACTTTGCCAAACAATGCTTTTCAAAAGTAAAAACAATGAAAGGGCAACAAGTTAATGTGATTGAGGACACTGATTTAAGTGAGACATTTTTTGTAGGAATGGTGTCATGTGACGATATCAAAAAAGATACAGAAAATGTGCAGCCCTCAGAAATGGACAATGCTGAACATAAAGTCAATGCAGTAAAAGTGGACAAATGGATGATCCCACTACAGATAAATGGAGCATTAGTTACATTGAAACTGGACACTGGGGCAAAAGCAAACTTAGTCAGTATGAGTGACATAAAAAATATGAAAGAAAAGCCCAAAATACAGAAAAAGTCAGTACTACTGAAGAGCTATAATGGACAGAAAATAGATGGCTTAGGTGTATGCAGACTTAAAGTGACAGTCAAAAACAAAGTGCATCATCTCATGTTTTCTGTTGTGGCTGAAAGGCTTGATTCGATACTAGGTGACAAAGCTTGTGAAGACTTAGAACTGGTCAAGAGAGTCTACCGTATAAACTGTGCCATAAGCAGACCAGATGACTCAGGTGATGAAGCAGAGAGTCCATCAAGGATGAAAAGGCCAAAGGGTATCCATGTCTTCAAAAAGCCTAGTTTCTCCAAGAAGAAAGAAAAAGACTTTAAGGTCAAAGAGAAGCCAAAGGAAGAAAAGCACAAAGAGGAAAAACACAAGGAGAAAAAGTCCAAAGATATAATCACAGCAGATGTTGTTAAGCAGTGGAAAGAGAAAAAGAAAAAGAAGAAGCCTGCACCAGAGCAGGAAGCAGTTCCGGTGGATACTCCTTCTTCCCTCAGGCCAATCTTTGGTGTTCCATTAGCCGAGGCTGCTGAGAGGACTATGCTGTATGATGGGATCCAGCTGCCAGCAGTGTTTCGAGAGCGCATTGACTACATTGAGAGTTATGGCATGAAGAGTGAAGGAAACACTGAAACTCTCTCCAAGCAAAGATCGCAAGGAGACCTCGATCTATACAAGAGCAGATTGATGACAATGCCGCAACTGCATCCTGTCATTCACCGCCAGAACAATCTCATGAAGACACATCAGACTTACCCATGTTGAGAAGATCCACACGTGAAGTAAAAGAGCCTGATAGACTTAATCTTTCAGTACAATGTAAAGCTTTGAAAATGTGTTGACTGTTTTGAAAATGTTTATGTTTATAGGGCACTAACAAAAGTGTTACTGATATTATCTTTATTGTTTTCTTGAAAGTTGATTGATATTGATTTTGTTAAACCTCAAAGAAAGGGGGATGTAATGATCAATAACATGTCATTCTATAGTGGACACTAGGTGGAGCCGTAGAGCTGTATATAGCTGTATGTATAAGACTACACTACCCAGCTGTAAAAATATTAAGACTACATTACCCATGAGGCACTAGGCTACCCACAAGGCAACAGTCAAGATGGAAGCCTCTACAGATACAGTACCTAGTCCACATGTGCTCAATAAAGTAACTAGCAAAAGCTAGCTGTGTTCATAATAAGAATGTCTATTTATTAATGAACATAACACCGCGCTGCATGTCAACCCAGGTTTTTCGGCTAAAGATCTCGGGCCGATGGTTCAAAGAGTCCTGTCAATACTACCAATCGATGCTGAACCAGGATTTCACCGACTAGATGAACACACTTTCGCTTGGTTATGCGATTGGCCCCTACTCCTTGCATCGATCCTCTCTCAATACCCGGATCGATCCACGGTACCGAAAAAAATGGAAGAGGGGGTTGATGGAAACCTGACAGAGGGAATAGATCCTGCTGTATGGGCAGTACATCCTAACCAAGTAGGATTCGCTAAAAACGCTGAATCATACAGAGTCCATTTAAAACCAGGGACTAGATTGCCAGCCATTCCACAGTATCCGATGAAACTGCAGGCTAGAAACGGCATTAGACCAATGCTGGAGGATTATATACAGCAAGGAATTTTAGTACCCACCTCCTCGCCGTGTAACACACCTATATTTTTAGTTCCTAAGCAAAATAATGATTGGAGATTAGTACATGATTTAAGGGCCGTAAGTGAAATAGTTGTTCCAATGTTTCCATTAGTCCCGGACCCATCCACTATTATGGCGTCTATTCCCCCGAAGGTTGAAAGATATACGGTTATTGATCTAAAAAATGCTTTTTTCGCGATTCCAATCCATGTGGATTCACAGTACTTGTTTGCCTTCTCTTTTGAGGGCCGGCAGTATACTTGGACACGTTTACCACAAGGTTTTGTTGATTCCCCGACTGTCTTTTCAAGGGAATTACACAAATGTTTGGCCCCTTTAAAACTACCGGGAGGTTCAACTCTTGTACAATACGTGGACGACTTGCTTATTGCATCACCCACAGAGACGGATTGTCAAATGGATAGAAAATTCATTTTGAACCATTTGTCAAGGGAAGGGTATGTAGTATCAAAAGCAAAAATTCAGTTTTGTAAAAAGCGTGTCACGTATTTAGGGCACATTCTGACACCAGATGAAAAAGTCCTGCTTTCAGAAAGGACCCAAACAATATCCCAATATCTGGAACCTACCACTAAAAGAGGAATACGAGCATTTTTAGGATTAATAAATTTCTGCAGGCAATGGATACCAGAAATCACTAAACATACGAGGCCCCTAACTATACTAACAGGATCACAGGTTAGAGAACCGTTCGTTCTATCAGAAGCACAAAAAGATGCGTTCAATTCTTTAAAACAAGCCTTAAGAGAGGCCCCGCCCTTAGGAAGACCAATGTATGATAGACCATTTAGGTTGTATGTGACTACTACCGATGGATGTTCACATTCAGCCCTAACACAGGAACATGGAGACAGGCAGAGACCGGTGGCATATTTCTCCACTAACCTAGACCCAGTAGAGAGAGCCCTCCCTAGATGTCTGCAGGACATAGCCTCAGCCTATCATGCAGTGACCTCAGCAGAAAATATTACATTACACTCAAAAGTGGAAATTTATAGCAGTCACGCTTTACAATCATTACTGAACAAGTTATCCACACAGCACATGACGTCGGCAAGGATAAGTAGATACGAGATCAAGTTAATACAGAATCCCTTGTTGACTTTCAACTTTGCAAAAAACATAAACATGGCAGAAACATGGCAAATGCACTATAATGTGGATAAATGTGAGGTTATCCACTTTGGTGGCAAAAACAGGAAGGCAGATTATTACTTGAATGGTAATAGATTGGGAGAAGGGGAAGTGCAAAGAGACCTGGGTGTTCTTGTACACCAGTCGCTGAAGGTAAGCATGCAGGTGCAGCAGGCGGTTAAGAAGGCAAATGGTATGTTGGCCTTCGTAGCAAGAGGGTTCGAGTACAAGAACAAGGGTGTCTTGCTGCAGTTGTACAGGGCCTTGGTGAGACCACACCTTGAGTATTGTGTGCAGTTTTGGTCGCCTTACCTGAGGAAGGACGTTCTTGCCATGGAAGGAGTGCAGCGAAGATTCACCAGGCTGATACCTGGGATGGAAGGAATGACGTATGAGGAGAGATTGTGTCGATTGGGCTTATACTCACTGGAGTTTAGAAGATTGAGAGGGGATCTCATCGAAACCTATAAAATTCTGTCAGGCCTGGACAGACTAGATGCAGGAAGGATGTTTCTGATGGCCGGGGAGTCCAGAACCAGGGGTCATAGTCTAAGGATAAGGGGTAAGTCATTTAGGACTGAAATGAGGAGGAATTTCTTCACCCAGAGAGTGGTGAACCTGTGGAATTCTCTGCCACAGAGGGCGGTGGAGGCCAGTTCATTAAGTATATTCAAGAAAGAGTTGGATATATTTCTTAAGGCTAAAGGGATCAAGGGATATGGGGAGAAGGCAGGGACCGGGTACTGAATTTGGATGATCAGCCATGATCTCATTGAATGGCGGAGCAGGCTCGAAGGGCCGAATGGCCTACTCCGCTCCTATCTTCTATGTATCTATGTATCTATGTAAACCCAGCTGAATTCTTACAAATACCCACAGAACACGTAGGAGAACCAATACATGACTGTGTAACAAAAATTGAGACTCAAACAATAATCAGACCTGATTTAAAGGACATGCCTTTGGATACCCCAGATCATGAGTACTTTGTGGACGGATCAGCCTCTAGATCAGATACAGGTGAAGGACAGATAGGATACGCAATTATAGAATCACCAAATGTGGTAGAATCAGGTAAACTTCCAAATCATTGGTCAGCACAGAAAGCAGAATTGCACGCACTAGCAAGAGCATGCGAATTATCAGAAGGGATGAAAGTAAATATTTATACAGACTCGAGATATGCCTTCGGAGTAGCGCATGATTTCGGAATAATATGGAAAAGGAGGGGTTTTCTGACCACATCTGGAACTCCCATACCGAACCAAGTACAGGTAGAAAGATTGACGCAGGCAGTATTACTACCCAGGGAATTAGCCATAGTAAAATGTCAGGCACATACACGATTACATACACAGGTTGCTGAGGGGAATAGATTGGCAGATGAAGCAGCAAAATATGCCGCTATGTATGGGGACCAAAAACAATTGCCCCAGTTGGAACAAAAGGAGGGAGGGAAGTATCCTTCCTATGCGCCATCGTTGAAAGATGTACAAAAGCACCAGGAGGACGCTCCTAAAAATGAAAAACAAGAATGGATAAGAGAAAATTGTAAAAAGGATCCTTTGACACAACTATATGCAGACCCGAAAGGAAGGATAGTTGCTCCAAATTTGATACTCCCCTGGATAGAGCATACGTGTCATACACTGTTCCACGGAGGAAAGTACCCTATGGTAAAACAATTGGAAAATTCTTGGTACAACCCGAATTGGGGAAAAGTGGCACAGCGGACAATTGATCACTGTCTGATATGCCAGCAACATAACCCGGGAAAAGCCACACCAACTATATTAGCAACAACTCCTATCCCAGACGGTCCCTTTCAAATACTGCAGTTAGGTTTTGTACAATTAGAATCAGCTTATGGATATAAATATGTATTAGTTATCATTGATGTATTTAGTAAATGGATAGAAGCCTTCCCAACAAGGAACAATACTGCAAAGATTGTGTGTAAAATAATGCTGAAAGATATTGTGCCAAGGTTCGGAGTGCCAATACAATTGAGTTCTGATAACGGACCACACTTTGTTGCAGAAATTAATGCTGAACTTTGCAATGTTTTCAATATTAGACAACATTTACATTGCCCGCTCCATCCACAATCAGCAGGACTGGTGGAAAGGGCTAATGGAGCCCTAAAGCTAAAATTGGCCAAACTCTGTGTAGAAACCAAATTAAAATGGCCAGAAGTATTAACAATTGCATTATATGCCATGAGAACCAATCCCGCTCGAAAGACAGGATTATCACCAGCAGAAATTATCTTCGGAAGACCTTTAAGAACCCCGTTCTCGGCTCCTATCCAAGATGACAGACAAATAGATATTCATGTAATGGACAATCAGATGATGTCTTATTGTATGTCACTAACCTCTGCTTTAAAGTTGTCCCATCAACAGGTAGCAGTTGCAAATAAACCAACACCAGAGGATGCCTGTCATCGGCTCAAACCGGGTGATTATGTCCTCGTAAAAAACTTCTATCAAAAAGGATTAGAACCCAGGTGGAAGGGACCCTATCAAGTACTGTTAACCACGCATACAGCAGTAAAGGTCGAAGGAAAGGCAAAATGGATTCACGCTTCGCACTGCAAGTTATCATCACTGCTCTTGTCATAATGGGCATACCCTCAACAGCGACAGAGGGACAATGTCTCTTTAAAAGCCTGTGCTTCCCTCTTCAAGGTCGCAGGCTGCGTGCGCTCTCTCTTTCTCTCTCTCTCTCTTGAGATTGTGACTGCTGCTTGAAAGTGTGATTGAAGTCGCATGGAATGTGTGTGTCAACTAACGTACAAAGTGCGATAAATTATGAAATGAGAATGACCCTATGGTTAAGAATAATGCGAGTTAACTTTCTTTCCTTCCCAATATTAGGTTCCTTACAGATCGACCTTTTCAACAGCTGAGTTTTTCAATTTAACCAGTAATCTTGCTCACCCTGACAGTTATACGACCCTGACTTTTCCCCAGGACATATCCCTGACTTTTGAGTTCTGATTATCTCCCTTTTTGTGGTTGCTATGGTGAAATCTTCCAAAGCAGTTTGATTTGATTTGTTTAAATGTGAAAAACTAAATTTTCTCCAGTTATACTCCATGTTTTTACAGTATTTTGGAAAGACATCTGAAGAAAGGACAATATAAGGAAATATGACGTAATTTGCTGTTTTCTGCAAGAGTGTGCTGTTTTGTTTTGTTTGTCTATTCATGTTTTTGCAGGGGATGGGCTTCTGCCTTAAAGCTACAGTTGCCAATGTGCTTGGAAGAAAATTAATTTGAATGTTTACAAGATCTGGATTAAATTGGAGTTATGAGGTTAATTAACCTATTAAAACCAAACTTTCATTGTGGCCACGATGAAATTCTGGTTGGTGTGAATTTGTGTGGACCGCATTGAATAAAACTTAGCTTGTGAATTTTGCTCAATCTCGTCTTTGTCCATATTACCTCCGTGTTCGTGATTAGTTAAAGTGTGAAAACACAACTGTCTGTCGATAGCGAAAGTTCTTTTTGATTTATGTGAATTGCGTGCATTTGATAATGTTTTGCTCTTCTTAGAATCCTGCAAAGGAGTTAACCCTTTCCACTGACAGCTGTTTAAGTTCACCAAGCAACAGCTTTAGTATGAAGTTTAAAGATATTGGACATTAAATAATTTAAGTTTCTTAATTTTAAGTTAATATTTCCCCAGTGACAGAGGGACTTTATGATTTGATAACTTGACCATTTGGGCTCTAAGCAGAGTCACGAAAGTTACCTTGTAAGCTAATTGCAGCACTTCTGTCTCTAGTGTTAAAACACTACATAAGCTACCTAGCCTGAGAATTACTTGTTTAGTGAATTTTGGTAGCCTGGCCACTACCCAAGACATCGGGACCATGGAGAGGAAAATGAACAAAGATCTCCAGACGATTAATCTTTCGATAAGATACCTGAAAGCCCGAGAAAGGCTTGTATTGGATGGCATAATATGGAGATACCGGTACAGTATAAGTGTCCAAATGTGATTCATCACGTATGAGGAAGCTTCAACGTAGAAGAAACCCCAAGCGGGGTAACATCAGGAAAGATAGAAGAAATAGAGGATACCCCAGGCGGGGTAGGATTAATCGAGCACCCCGAAAAAGAAGATCCGAAGCAATCTAGTGGAGACCCCAGGCGGGGCAGAATAATCTTCAAAATAATTGACACCCTGTGCAGTATGTAGAGAAAAGGTCGAGGTTATCATGTAATGATAAAAGGAGGGAATGTTAAGCTGGATTAATCCCATACTGCCTTACCAATGATTCGCAAAGCATGATGGACTACTTGACATACAGTGAATGGTTTAAATGTAAAAAGCTGATACAGGACTGTGGGAATGTAATACACATAGATAAGAGAGGACGAACAGAATGTTTATAGAACAGAGTAGAGACAGTCTCAGGGCCGAATTTTGTTGAAAGCTAAAGTGAATTTTAAACAGAACTCTGTAAAAAGAAACAAATGACTTGTGTAGCGTGTAATCGCCTAGTTTCCTGTATTCTCATGATGGCTTGCAATTTATGTTTTTTGTATAAATATTGTAGCCCCGTGAGCCTAGGGGCGCACTCTAGAGGAGACTTCCTTGTGTGTAAACACAAGTGCCTAGAAATTGAGTTTTGGCGCAGCCAGGGCTTTAGCGCCGGAAGTTAGTGCCGGAGCTAAGTCGCGCTGGTCGGGCCCAAAATTCAATAGTTCTGCGCCCAAACGGCTGCCGGCGCTGCTGAGAGCTGTTTGCGCCTGAAACCTGGCGCTACGCGCTGAATATCGGCGCTATTCCGGCGCTGCGGCGCCCGCTGCGGTGCGGCAGGTTCGGGAAGTGCAGGCCTCCTCCTTCCCTTAAGGAGGAGCTGCCTGCACCCGGCCGCGGCCCGCGAAAATCTTTTTTAAAATGAGCCCGGCACCTCGGACAAGTGCCGGGTTTGCTTCTGTTCCGGGGGGGGGGGGGGGGAAGTCCGGGGAGGGAGCTGCGGCCAGGCGGCCGACGGGAAAGCGGCCGGCCGCCGCGGGGCCTTTAATGCGCCGGCGCAAAGTCATGTAAGACTCTGTTGCCAGAGTCTTAGTTGCGGCTGCCACGGGCGAGGCGGCCACAACTGAATTTCGGCGCTGGGGCCCGTCGGCATGGCAACCGGGACGCTGCGCACACCGATGACATCATCGGTGCCGGCGCAGCGCTACCGGTCTACCGCGGCGGAAGGGCCCCAGGCAATTTCGGCACCGGCGCCAATTGCAGCGCTAGGCCCTCTAGCGCCGCAAAATCGGCGCTAAGGGCACTGAATTTCTAGGCCAAGGAGTTTCTCGGACTGAAGTCCAGTACCGGGTACGGAATAAAACTTTACTTATTTTACAGTTTCTGACTTTGTGTATTACTGAGAAAGTGACAATAGACTGACCGGCGTGCTGAGTCTCCTAAAGTAGCGAACCTAGATCCCCCACGGGAGGGGTAGATCCTCCTCACAGAAGCGAGGGGTTAACAGTTCCAGTTCTCAGTGTAAAGAAATGATGCTAACATTTATTACTGTTAGTTCCACGTTTCAGGGCTCAAGTCAGTGAATACAAACAACTTGACTAGTTTCACTCATTGCTGGAATCTACTTTAGAGCCCTCACAGTTAGAGCCTCGTGTTCTGTTTTATGTTGACAACCTGCTTGTACTCACAGGACACTGGAGGAACTTCTCCAAGTCTTACGACATTTATTCATAGCACGGTCACATGCTGGACTAAAACTCAGCCTGTCAATGGCCTAGTTTTCAACCCATGTTCTGCCCTCGCAACGCGCTTCTATGCAGAGCTAGACAGATAGCGAACAACTCGATATCTTCCAATAAAATCACAAGGCTTGACTTTTCTTGTAACGCTTTACTGAACGATTCTAATTGTAAAACTGAAATACAACACAGAAATGGAAGCACACATTAGTATACAAGCACATAACTGATATGTATACACAGATTTAGTTACGCCTGAGGAACACAGTACATTTAGTAAACTGGGAGGCATTCTCTTTAAATTGGCCCTGTACATAGTGTATCAAAATACAGCTACTAGTTAATCAGCTAGACAGAGAAAAGTTACAACTAAACATTTTCTACAACATGCAGTGCACACTAATCATCTATAGCATTCTAAAATACTTACAGACAAACAATTTCCAAGACTCAAGCATGGGGACAATACAACTGCCCGGAGCCTGTGCTGCTGTAGGAGCACTGTGGTGTAGGTCTGTGTCCCAGCGAGGACTCCACGAGGACTACGTAGCAGTCCTGTGGGGAGCGTGATGACCTCATCACGCTCGGTAGCGTTGTCCGCGCTTGGGGCGTCACGTGATGCGCGTGGTCGCGTTTCTGGCCGTGGAGGCCGAAGTCGGGAGCGGGAGCTGGAGGCCAGGCTGAGCCGATGCTTGCCGCGGGAGCGGAAGATCGCGTCGCTCCCGGCGGCTGGTAGATGCGGCCGAAGACGCTAGGCCGGGCTGTGCCGGCAGCCTTTCTGGAAGGCCGAGTCGGGCCGGCAGCCGCCTCACGCACGTCACGTCGTACGTGCCGTGACGTCAGCACGCTAAGGTGCGTCTTAAAGGGGCAATGGCCCTAAAAGGTAAGTTAAAGGGGCAACGGCCCCAACAGGTAGGTTATACATATATAAGTAAGTTAAATACATACAGTTGAGGTTAAGTTAGAGGGAGAGGCAGCACAACCCATTCAGTGCCTATTCCTGACCACAATGTTTCCGCACACAGTGGATGCCCACCCCATATATTAAAGTTACCTCCACCCTGTGACCTAAACACACTTGGGGTGAATTCAAGAAGCCCTAAAAATTGGCCCAACAGTTCATTCCTAAATTTGCAGATATGACAAAACCATTAGATTTTCCTCTGAAAAAGGAAAAAGGTGGTGGACTGCAGCCGGGCAAGATGCCTTCTTGCTGTTAAAAGAAGGCACTGACTCAGACACCCTGCCTGGATTCTCCAGATCCCACATACCCATTCCATTCAGAAATCTCCTGCTCCTCTACTGCGATATCCACTGCCTTATCTCACGGGGTACATGTACCTCGTTGATCCGTTGCTTATGCTAGCTCTGTCCTGACATCAGTAGAACAAGAGTTTTCTCTTCGTAAGCTTTGTGTCCCAGTCACAACCTGGGCAGTCCTCCTGTTTGCACATATTACAGGGTTTAACAGAATTGACCAGCACTTTTCACACCAGCAGACTTTGTTTGTGAATTGTTCACGCCTACAAGAAGGTCAAGCATCAAACTGGGCTCAATCGCTCCAGGATCAGGATATCCATCGTATTCAAGGGCACAATCTAAAAATTAGAGCCAGTCCTTTAAGGAGTGAAGTTAGCAAGCACTTCTATACGTAAAGGGTGGTGGAAGTTTGGAACTCTCTTCCGCAAACAGCAATTGGTGCGAGGTCAATTGTTAATTTTAAATCTGAGATTGATAGATTTTCGTTAACCAACAGTATTAAGGGATATGGGGCAAAGGGCGGTATATGGAGTTACGTCACAGATCAGCCATGATCTCACTGAATGGCGGAACAGGCTCGAGGGGCTAAGTGTCCTACTCCTGTTCCTATAATTACACTCTCCCTTGTGGAAATACGATGTTTTTAGCCGACACTTAATTCTGTAACTCACCGAGGGAAAGTGCGATATTGTGCCGTGAGATTGTGAGCAGTGATATAATCAACTTCATTGGCACAGTTACTGCAGCATAGGAGGCCATTCTAAACATCAAATTACTGCAAACCTTAAGTGTTTATAGTTGGTTTCACTCTGTGAATCTCAGTGAAACAGGGACAGTTGTGAATCCAGTCCATTCAACAGTTTCCCTCTGGTGTTAATTCACTGGTGTGGCAGCTAACCAGATGTGTCAAATTACATTTCACTCACAGTACAACTCAAGTGGCCTCCTCGATGTGGATCCGCTGGTGCTGCAACAAACTGGAGGAATTAAACCGCTTCGTGCACACGGTGCATTCGAACAGCTTCTCCCCGGGGAGACCCACTATTCAATGACCCCCCATGCCCACCTCCTGCTTCCTACACCTCAAAGTCTCCCTTCTCTTTATATCAGGCAGTGAGTCTCCCTCCTGCTTTGGCGGTGAGTGGCAGCTTCAGGCAATGGTTTTGGGATAAGGCAGGGATATTACAATCCTCTCTGTTCTGAAACCAGTCTACTCCCTGTAATAGGAAGGGGTGTCAGCAGCAATAATCAGTGATATCATCAGGGGTATCAGGTTCAGGGACCATCGGAGCAATAATTGGAGGGGGAATCATGGGCTATAATGGGTTAAAGATCCCTCTGCATAGTCCCATCAAACATTCCCAGGCCAGGTACAGCACAGGCGAGATACAGAATAAAGCTCTCTCTCAATTGGTTCACCAAGCACAGCCAACTCACATACAGAATGTGTTCAATGCAGCGTACAGCTCCCTTTACACTACCCAATGAAGCACACCAGCTCAGGTACAGCATGGGATGAATACTGAATAAAAATCCCTCTACACGGAGGTGTCCAGCACTCCCCAGTGAGGTCTGGGCAAGGTTTATATACGAGTTGAGCTCCGGTCAACTTGCCGCATCAAAGGGTGAGCCTGATGGCAGATGCTGAACAGCTCCCAGTAGCTGGTTAGACTCTCACTTTGACAAAATCCTGGACTGATGGGATTCTCAGTAGGGTTCCTTACCTTTCTAATCATTGTTGAAGCTTCCCGTTTTATCCCGTCTCTGACACTGGAGGCCCTGGTCGCACCAGGTCTGCTCTGTGAACCAAGTGACATTTCTCCAGTCCCAGTTTGTGTGGCGATGATTCGACTTCTCTCTCTCTCCACCTTCCTGAGATTTTGCTCACTCCAAGAAACTGGTAATATAAAAATGATTAATATTAATTCTAGAATTTTTAACGAGAATACAGTGGGACTGTTTTTCTGACTAAGATTAATTCATTATATTTGCAATTATTGCCAGTTGGTTGAATTACTTACTTTACTATTAAATTGTTCTTTTCTTTCCTTGCCCTTATTTATATTGACTAAACTCATTCTCCATATCTGCTGCCGACTCCAGCTCCTCCCACAGTGAAATGCCACTGATGGTGTGTAACCAGGGGCGTAAACCTGTCTCCAGGTGACATCACAAAGGAGCCAGAAGCCAATAACAGCAGCCAGGTACGATGTCACAAAGCAGCCCAAGCCCCTCCCAGTCCAGGTAATCCCAGGTCAGGTACAGCACGGGTTAGATACAGAGTAAAGCGCCCTCTACACTGTCCCATCAAACACTCCCAGGGCAGGTACAGTATGGGTTAGATACAGAGCAAACTTGGAGTACTGTGTGCAGTTCTGGTCACCACACTATAGGAAGGATGTGATTGCTTTGGAGAGGGTGCAGAGGAGATTTACCAGGATGATACCTGGGCTGGAGCGCTTCAGCTATGAAGAAAGACTGGACAGACTGGGGTTGTTTTCCTTAGAGCAGAGAAGGCTGAGGGGGGACCTGATTGAGGTATACAAAATTATGAGGGGCATAGATAGGGTGGATAGAAAGGAACTTTTCCCCTTAGTAGAGGGGTCAATAACAAGGGGGCATAGATTCAAGGTAAGGGGCAGGAGGTTTAGAGGGGATTTGAGGAAAAACTTTTTCACCCAGAGGGCGGTTGCAATCTGGAACTCACTGCCTGAAAGGGTGGTAGAGGCAGGAACCCTCACAACATTCAAGAAGCATTTGGATGAGCACTTGAAATGCCATAGCATACACGGCTATGGACCAAATGCTGGAAAATGGGATTAGATTAGATAGGGCTTGATGGCCGGCGTGGACGCGATGGGCCGAAGGGCCTCTTTCTGTGCTGTATAACTCTATGACTACACTGTCCCATCAAACACTCCCAGGACAGGTACAGCACGGGTTAGATACAGAGCAAAGCTCCCTCTACACTGTCCCATCAAACACTCCCAGGGCAGGTACAGCACGGGTTAGATACAGAGTAAGGCTCCCTTTACACTGTCCCATCAAACACTCCCAGGTCAGGTACAGCACGGGTTAGATACAGAGCAAAGCTCCCTCTACACTGTCTCATCAAACACTCCCAGGTCAGGTACAGCACGGGTTAGATACAGAGTAAAGCTTCCTCTACACGCTCCCATCAAACTCTCCCAGGGCAGGTATCGCACAGGTTAGGTATAGTGTAAATATCCCTCTACACTCTCCCATCAAACACTCCCCAGTTCGGTATTGCACAGGTTAGATACAGAGTAAAGCTCCCTTTACACTGTCCCATCAAACACTCCCCGGTCAGGTAGTGCACAGGTTAGGTATAGTGTAAATATCCCTCTACACTGTCCCATCAAACACTCCCAGGTCAGGTACAGCATGGGTTAGATACAGAGAAAAGCTCCCTCTACACTGTCCTAGCAAACACTCCCAGGTCAGGTACAGCATGGGTTAGATTCAGAGTAAAGCTCCCTCTACACTGTCCCATAAACACTCACAGGTCAGGTATAGCAGGGGTTAGATTCAGAGTAAAGCTCCCTCTACACTGTCCCATCAAACACTCACAGGTCAGGTATAGCAGGGGTTAGATTCAGAGTAAAGCTCCCTCTGCACTGTCCCATCAAACACTCCCAGGTCAGGTATAGCAGGGGTTAGATTCAGAGTGAAGTTCCCTCCGCACTGTCCCATCAAACACTCAGAGGTCAGGTACAGCAGGGGTTTGATTCAGAGTGAAGCTCCCTCTGGATGGTCTCATCAAACACTTTTACGTCATTAAACTAATGAAGGGGGGGTGGTAGGATTCAGGAAAGATTAAATTTAAAAGCAGCGAGAGAAATGTCAAGGCTCTAGAGCAGAGTAGAGTTTGGGGTAAAAATAAGCAGAGTGGGTCAGGAAGGGACAGAGAGAGTAACAAAGGTAATAAGGCATCAGTGACTAAGGTGGCATCAGAGAAAAATAGAAATAAGTCAAATCAAAAGGCACTATATCTAAATGTGCAAAGCATTCGCAATGAAATAGATGAATTAACAGCGCAGATAGAAATTAACAGGTGTGATCTAATAGCCATAACGGAGATATGGCTGCAAAGTGGCCAAGGTTGGGATTAAATATTCCAGGATACTTAACTTTTAGAAGAGATAGGCAAAATGGAAAAGGAGGAGGGGTAGCCCTGATAATATAGGATGGGATAAAGACAGTAGAGAGAAAGGATTTTAACTCTGAAATCAAGAAGTAGAATCTGTTTGGCTGGAGCTAAGAAACAGCAAGGGGCAGAAACCATTGGTGCGAGTTGTTTATAGGCCCCCAAACAGTAGTTGTAATGTAGGGCAGTGTATAAATCAGAAAATTAGAGGCGCCTGTAACAAGGGTAATACAGTGATCATGGGGGACTTTAATCTACATACAGACTGGGCAAACCAAACTTGCATTAATAGTGTGGAGGACGAATTCATGGAATGTATGCAAGACAGTTTTCTAGATCAGTATTTTGAGGAACCAACTAGGGAACAGTATATTTTAGATCTAGTATTGTGCATTGAGAAAGGGTTAATTAATAACCTTGTAGTAAAGGGGCCTTTAGGGAAGAGTGACCATAATATGCAGAATTTTACATTGAGTTTGAAAGTGATTTAGTTAAATCCGAAACTAGGGTCTTAAATCTAAACAAAACAAACTACGTAGGTATGAGGGGTGAGTTGGCTAAGGTAGATTGGGAAACTACATTAAAAGGTATGATAGGAGACAAGTAATGGCTAGCATTTAAAGAATTAATATATAAATTACAACAAATAAGCATTCCTTTAAGGCACAAAATCCCCACAGGAAAAGTGGTCCAATCATGGCTAACAAGAGAAGTTAAAGATTGTATTAGATCAAAGGAAGAGGCTTATAATGCTGCCAAAAAGAATAGTAAGCCTGAGGATTGGGAGGATTTTAGAATTTAGCAAATGAGGACCAAGAAATTGATAAAGAAAGGGAAAATAGAATGTGAGAGTAAACTAGCGAGAGACATGGAAACAGACTGTAAAAGCTTCTATAGGTATGTTAAAAGGAAAAGATTAGCGAAAGTAAATGTGGGTCCCTTACAGGCTGAGACGGGAGAAGTTATAATGGGGAATAAGGAAATGGCTGAGAAATTAAACAAATACTTTGGGCTGGATTTTTTCAGCCCCGAGGAGGCGGTTATGGAGGCGGGACTGCCGGTAAAGTTGCAGAACTTGGGAGGTCCCCATCCCACCTCCGTGCCCTCTTACCAGGAGGCAGGAAGCCTTCCTGCCCCAGGTCCCATCTCCTCAAGGTGGGAAAAGGATTAAAGCCAATTAACTGCCTGTTGACAGGCAGAAAATACGATTACTCCCATTTTATTTTCCCGACCTCGGAGAACACCGCCAGTGTGTAGGAGACGAGAAGGAGGTCTGCGGGGGTCAGAGGGATCTGAAAGTGAGATGTAGAGGTGATGGGTGCAAGTGTGGAGTGGTAAGTATGTGAGGTGAGTGTTAAGTGTTATAAAATGTTCACTTACCTTTGTTTCTGCCTACAGCCTTCAGCTGCTGTGGATCCAGAGTCCCGACGTCTTCATTGTAGATTTCACAGACTGGCTGTTGGATCCTCCGAACCAACAGCCAGGTGATTTCTGCAAAGTTGAAAGGTTTGATGAGTCCTGAACACAAGTGTAAGGGGTTTTGCCCGGTGAGGGGTGTCCCTGAGGTTTCTCTCTCTAGAGGCCTCTCTCTCTTTGCACAGTAAAACCGTGAGTGGTTCGACCCACTCGCCCCTTAGATTCTATACTCTGGACATTGGGGCAGGAACTACAATGTAGAGAAGACTCTTGTAGACCAAGTTTGATGAATCAAGATGACATTTTATTGCATAAGGAAGAATATCAAAATCAAATGCAAAACAGATAAGAGAGTACATGGGACGGAAAAACAAACACAAACAAATCATAATGACATCATACTAACTAAGGCAAATACAGGCATCTTATACTCTACAAAGATCATCATGAAATAAGGAAACACACGGAACATCGAGGGACAACTCATGTTAATTGTACCCTTAAATCCACCCCCTTATTAAACCTATCTAGATCTGATTGTGAAGGGCCAGAAACATGCTCACCAATCCCACTAGGAAGTGCAAGGTTTTGAAGTCAAGTCTCTCTTTTGATCCCTTCAGGCGCTCCGTCTCCTCGTGGATCGTGGAACCCCTGTGTGCTGCGCCACACCTCTCTCCTGAGGTGGGGGTCGGGGCGGCTGGACACCGGCGGGCCTGGATGTCAGTGGGGTCGAGGATCGTCGGCTCGACCCTGGTCAAAGGAGCCTTGGGCCGGTCTTCATATAGGTTTCTGCCGTTTATTATGTCTCTTCCTGAGCCGGAGCGGCTGGAAGGTTTCTTCCCTTGGGGTTTTATTTTCTTTGTCTCTTCTCCCAAGTTGGTTCTGTTGTGTATGTACCTTTAAGAGAATAACTGGTCTCAGACTGCAGTACCGGCAGTGACCACCCCTGTATAAAAGGCGCTAGTGAGCCTCTGTGTTTTTAGTTTTCACTATAGACTTCCACCAGTAAAGACTTATTTTGTTCACTCCTGCTGTCCGTGTCTCAATTATTCACGGACGTAACACTGGCGACGAGTAAGAAACGAACTTACCTGCAATTCGGCAGCACCTCAGATGACGTTATTGAAGGTCGAAGCCAGAAGAAAGAAAAAAATAAATAAATAAAATCCAAAGAAACTCGAGAAACGGGCGTCGACCGTGGGCAACCGCCCTCCAAATCGTCGGATTGAAAACTTGCAGGAGAGACTGTCCAGAGCCAGGCTGGGTTCCTCGGACTGTGGTTTCCCAGCTAATTGGGCTGGTGGCAAGTAGTGCACTGATCCTTCCTGGGCTGCAGCGGGCTAGAGCTCGATCGGGTGGCTTTTCAACGGGGCCGGGCAGCGAGTCGGGAAGCAAAGAGAGAGAGGGTGGAGCAAACAGGGCGCGGCCGATGCTTCGAATCCAGGCAGCGTTTGGACCTAAGAAGAGGGAGGGAAGTGTCCCAGAGGGTCCGCTCCACGACGGGAACATAATAAAAGAAAAAGAATCAGTATTAATCGCGCAAGAAACCATGGAAAGCAGTGCTAACAACAGCGAGGAAGAAGGCAAAGCGCGGGAGGCACCATTTTGTTAAATCGGGGAAGAAGGCAAAGCGCGGGAGGCGCCATTTTAGATTTGCAAGATGCCGAAGACTGGCTGTATCACTGCTTTTGATAATACAATAGAGGACTGGACCACGTATGTGGAAAGAGTCGAGGTATATTTCGAGGCAAACGAAACAGCGGAGGGGAAATAGGCATCGATATTGCTAAACTTAATGGGCGCAAGAACGTACGGCCTATTGCGGGACCTGATTACTCCAGCCAAACCGAAGGCGAAGAGTTTTAATGAAATTGTTGCTGTCCTACAGGAACACTTAAACCCTGCACCGCTGTTGATAGCAGAAAGATTTAAATTCCACAGGAGAACTCAGCACAAAGATGAGAGCAATGCTGAGTATCTTACGGAACTACGCAAGCTATCAAAGCACTGCCAGTTCAGAGCAGAACTGGCAGAAACCCTACGGGACAAATTTGTCTGTGGACACCTGAGTGAAGGAACACAGAAGAAGTTACTCTCAGAGAAAGAGCTGACGCTAGATAAGGCTTTTAGCGTGGCAGTATCGTATGAAGCAGCAGCCAGGGGAGCTGCAGAAATTCAACAAAAACCACAGGAATACGGCACCCACGAAATGACACGGGGATTTGCAAAATGTTATCGCTGCGGCAGAACTAACCATGACCAGAAGGACTGCTGGTCCAAAGACAAAATATGCAGGCAATGCGGGAAGATGGGACACATTGCACAAGTTTGCAGGTCTGGGAAGAAGAACAACGACAACAAAAAGGCTACTGAGGAACCGTACAAGAAAGTACAAAAGATGACGGACAGTAGTTCCGAAGACCAGATGAGCGATAGTGAATCCGGGAACAGGAGACTAAGCTGTCTCAAACTTCACAATGCAATCGCAAAAGAAGATCACCGAACCATTTGGGTCACCCTCACGATAGCAGGGTCCCAAGTTAAAATGGAATTGGATACAGGATCAGCGCTAACCATCATGAATCGACGAGACTACGAGCGGCTATTTTCACACATACCCTTGAGAGAGACATCCATCGTCTTGACGACATATACGGGGCAAAAAGTATACCCCAGAGGAAAAATAAGGGTGCCTGTCGAATGCAACGGCAAGAAAATACGATATCTCTACATACTGCCAAATGGTGGACCACCGTTACTGGGACGGGAATGGATCAGGAAGATAAACTTAGATTGGCACTCCATTCATGCAATGACGGTGGACGGTAAAAAAGATGAAGACGTCACTCCTGGACGATTGTCAACAATCTTAGCTAACGCCAAAGAGGTATTTCAACAAGAACTGGGCACGCTTAAAGGCGTAACCGCCTCGATAAAAATAGAAGAGAATGCAGTTCCCAAGTTTTTCAAAGCAAGACCGGTACCATATGCAATTCGAACAGCCATCAAGGCAGAGCTGGAGAATCTGGAGAAGGCGGGCGTGTTGTCTAAGGTCGACTGCAGCGAGTGGGCGACACCCATCATTCCTGTCATGAAGAAAACGTTAAGCAATAAGTCTGGGGAGCCAAGGAAGATTCGCATCTGTGGGGATTTCAAGGTGACGGTGAACCCAGTCCTTCACACAGTACAATATCCTCTTCCAAGGATAGAAGACATCTTCGCCTCAATGTCTGGAGGGAAGCGTTTTACAAAAATTGACCTAGCACAAGCATATTTGCAGATGGAGGTTGAGGAGTCCTCTAGGAAGTATCTCATGATAAACACTCACAAAGGTCTTTACCAGTATCATCGATTGGTATTCGGAGTAGCATCGGCTCCGGCGATACGGCAAAGAGCGATGTAACAAGTTCTGCAAGGGATTCCGGGCACTCAGTGTTACTTGGACGACATCCTTGTAACAGGTGAAGATGACAGTGAACACCTTAACAACCTAGAACAGGTGCTCACTAGACTACGTGAACATGGGCTGCGAGCCAACTGCCCCAAGTGCGAATTTTTTAAGAAACAGATATCGTATTGTGGCCACGTGATTGATGAAGAGGGGTTACATAAGTCCCCTGACAAAATTGAAGTGGTTGTTAAGGCCCCAGCGCCTGAAAATGTGTCGCAACTGAGGTCATTCCTCGGATTGGTGAATTACTATCCTAAGTTTTTGCCGAATTTGTCGACAATTCTGCACCCGCTGAACGCCCTGCTACGAACGGGGGTAGCATGGAAATGGAGCGATGATTGTAAGCGTGCTTTTCAGAAGAGTAAGGACTTAATCACTTCAAGGGAAGTATTGGCTCACTACAACCCAGCACTGCCAATCAGGCTGGCGTGTGATGCGTCTCCCTACGGCATTGGGGCGGTACTGTCACATAAATTCCTTGATGGTTTAGAGAGTCCGATAGCTTTTGCGTCACGGTCGTTAACTTCTGCCGAGCGTAACTACGCCCAGATTGACATAGAGGACCTCAGCCTAGTGTGGGGGGTGAAGAAGTTCAATCACTACCTGCACGGTCAAAAATTTACTCTACCAACCGATCATCAACCTCTTGTCTCCATTTTCAACCCTCAGAAGGGTGTACCAATAATGACAGCACAATGGCTGCAGAGATGGCCCCTTTTCCTAGGGGTACACCAATATGATATCGAGTACAAAGGAACTAAACAGCATGGAAATGCTGATGGATTGTCACGTCAACTGTTGCCGACGGTGGAAGAAGAAGACCTTGCAGTGGATCCAATGGAGTTATTCCACTCGACCATAGTCGAATGTCTCCCTGTGACGAATGCAAACATAGAAAAGGAAACACGGAATGACCCGACACTATCACGGGTCTATGATTTAACGGTGAAGGGATGGCCAGCACATGGCGAACCACTGCTGCCAGCATTCTCGCCGAGAAGAGAACAGCTGTCAGTGTGCAGAGGAACCTTGATGTGTGGATCCAGAGTAGTAATTCCACCTAAGTTGACTGATAGAGTGCTCAATGAGCTTCATGAGGGTCATCTGGGTGGGGTAAAAATGAAGAGCTTAGCCAGAGCGTTTGTGTGGTGGCTGGGAATCGATAGAGAAATCGAAGAGATGACCAAGAGCTGTGCAGGATGCCAGAAGGTCCAAAACGCCCCACCACAAGCTCCTCTGCATCCATGGGAGTGGCCCTCATCTCCATGGCAAAGGGTGCACATTGATTTTGCTGGTCCCTTCATGGACTCGATGTTTTTAATTGCGGTGGATGCACATTCAAAGTGGCCAGTGGTAATAAAAATGTCCTCAACCACCACGGAAAAAACTATCACAGTTTTACGAACCATATTCGCCAGGAATGGGCTGCTTGAACAGCTTTGCTCTGACAATGGACCACAGTTTGTGTCTGAAGAGTTCCAGAGGTTCTTAAAGAACAATGGTGTTAAGCATTACACATCTGCCCCATATCATCCAGCCACTAATGGATTGGCCGAGAGGTTTGTCCAAACATTCAAGAAGGCTATCAAGGCAATGTGTAATGAAGATATACCCCTGCAACACAAGGTGGACAACTTCTTTTTTGCCTACCGGAATGCAACACATGCGGTTACCAACCAAACTCCAGCCATGATGTTCTTCAATCGAAGACTACGATGCCGCTTGGATTTGGTTAAGCCAAACGTCCGAAGAGATGTGGAGAACAGGCAGTTTCAGAATATGAATGAAAGGCCGACCAGGAGTTTTAAGATAGGTCAACCAGTTTTGGCCCGGGACTACCGCACTGAGAAATGGCAGCCAGGAACGATTTGTACACAACAAGGACCTCTCATGTATACCGTGGACGTTGGGGAGAGCATTGTAAGATGCCATGCTGACCAGATTCTAGAGTCACTGGAAAATATCAACTCCACACCACGATCTGATACACCTGGTAATGAAATCGACGTTCCAATTGCAGCTGCCGCAGAACCGGTAATATTGGAAGCAGATGAACCAAACAACGACATTGATTCCGACTCAACATTGCCAGAAGAACCTGATACCCCAAAGAGGCATTATCCAGACAGAATCAGGAAGCCTCCTCAAAGACTGAACTTATAATTGCTTAAACTTAACCAATGTATCTAGCAACAGTAATTGTGATTGTAATTAGTTATCATTTAGTTGTGAAATGAATGTTATGTACTGTTTATCTAAAAGGGGAGGAATTGTTGTGTATGTACCTTTAAGAGAATAACTGGTCTCAGACTGCAGTACCGGCAGTGACCACCCCAGTATAAAAGGCGCTAGTGAGCCTCTGTGTTTTTAGTTTTCACTATAGACTTCCACCAGTAAAGACTTATTTTGTTCACTCCTGCTGTCCGTGTCTCAATTATTCACGGACGTAACAGGTTCGATGGCCCTTTTTGCTTTGGCAACGGCCCGGGGATGGTCGATGATCTCCCGATGTTTTTCCCCTGGGCGGGACGCTGGCTTCGAATGACTTTCCTGTTGTTGACTTAATTCTTCTTCCTCCTCCGATGGTGGAGAGGAGTTCGGTGATCTGCTCCCAAACCAACTCCTCTTTGCCCAGCAGTTCTCCCTCCGAAGCTGTGTCTGTGTTCAAGCTCTTCTTCTGAGTGTTCGGATTCAAGCTTCTCCCAACTGCCGAAAAGTCTTCCAGATATACTTTCTTCCAGAAGCTTCCACTTCCCGCCCAAAATCAGGTTAGTCTTTGTTTTAATTTTGGCGGGCTGGGAGCACAGCGGGGCAGTTATTATATTTTAAAAATATTTCGATGGTCGGTAAATGCTCATCTCTGGTCTGGAATTACCCTCATTGTTTTAATGTCCTGCTGATCTTGTTATTGAGTCCTTGGTGTTGTTCTCATGAATATGAGATCGTCCCCTTTTGTCTGGGTCAACATTTAGATGGCCTCTGTCTCCAGGCCGATCTTGAGTGGATCTGCATCTAATCCATATATGTATATGTGTGGGTCTGGTTTCGTTCTCTCAGAAACGGCTTCCAGAACTTACTGTGGGTTGAATCCACATAGCTGTCTGAGGTTGCGCAGGAACCATTTTAAAGTGTCCCAATAAGCTGGTCACATGGTATGGTGGCCATTTTGTATGCCCCTTTTTCTGGGCTTCTTTTAAAACAGCCTTTAAAATCATGGCCTCTTCTGCCTTTTGACCCTTATTAATACAAAGTCCAATTTTGCGAATCCTACACTCCCCCCTGATGATACTGTAACTTGCTTGGAGTATCATAATTCTGGGTGAGCAAAATTTTCTGACTTTCCACAATCTAACCATCCCCATAATTTACCTATCTATGACCCCACAACACATGCATTTCCCATTTCAGAAAAATCCAGTGTACATTAAGCATCTATAGATGGCAATACCTTGGAGTTAAAATCTGACAACTCACTTCCAGACGTGGAGGGGGGTCTTATACCCCTACATCACCTAGTGCATACACATTATCTACTAATAATAACATCATCTAAATAAACTTCAATAATAAAAATGAAATACACACGAAAATTAAAATGCACATGAATACATATCAAAATAATACAGAGGAGGGAGGGAAACTTTAACTTTATACAAAGCAGCAAAAATCTAACCGGGTGTCTCTTCTTCTGCCCACACATAATGCTCCCTCCATTCCCCTCTATTCTCGTACTTTTGCGAATGTTTGACCTTTTTGCAGTATACAAGCAGCAAATAAACTACAATGATAACCTGGCACACTACAAGAATGTGGGAGGCTATCCTAATCCAGGAAGGGACTTCTATATTAGTGAACAAGTCCCACCACAGTGGGGTCACTATATCCAATATGTCTGCCCCTATCTCTAAAGTCTTCTGCTCCAGTGTGTAGAAGTGTTTCTGTGAAACAACAACGGCTTTTAATATCTTGGTGAGGTGTTCAGGGAGAGGGGGAATGATATATCCAAAATGCGCAATGAATCGCTGCAAATCGATGAAATTCTCTTTCACAGTGATGTGAACAGAGGAAGGTTCAGGAATGGGGACAATTCGCTCTTGGGCCACTTGAACTTCTGCCCTGGGCTTGAAACAGAAGCTGCTGTCAATAACCGGACATCAACCGTGCTGTCCATGCTGGTAGTGGGGCACTGCAGTGGTGACACAGTATGTCCCACCTCCTATATATGCCACCTGCGGGGGCACATGGCCTTGTGTCATTGCCTCCATGGTGCAATTTATAGGCTTCGCGCCAGCAGTTCTGAACCCGCACTGTGGTTTTGAATGGGCATTCAAGTGCTGGGGACACAGGATGATGTGTGCTCCCCGGCTCCGGCACCCCGTGAGGTCGGTACCCGTCATTGCATGCTCCCATCGAATGACGTAAGGTGGGACCCCTGTGTAGCGAATGTGCGCACCCCCCTGAATGACTCCAATGTTCTCCACCCTGTATACCGGGGCGGGTTTTGCTGTCTTTCCCATCACCGGCATTCTTACCACTATACCCATAATGGTGTGATTCGACCGTCCACAGTCCACTGGGACTGGGTAGGCCTCTGAAGCTAGTCTGAGCTGGCACAGACTCAATGTATTCTCAAAAGGGTGGAGGGCTGCGAGGTGCTTGTTGCTGATCCAGGAGGGGACTAAACCTTGCTTTAAATCCTCCAGATTACTGCGGCCCTCGCCCAGTAACCACGCCCCATATAGCACACAAGCTTCATTCTGCGCAGCCTGATTGGATGCATTCCAATCCTCCCTGATGAGAGCATTTACCGTTTTGGCGTGTTTCTCCAGCTCAGCTATTATTTCTTGTAAGTGTAGTGTCATGGCCTGGTCCTCATGTAACTCAGAACCCACTACCTTATTTTCATCAGTCAGTATCTTTCTTAACTGTGTTTTTAAACCATTGATTTGGGTTTGCAGCTCCACGTCATCCAGTGTGTTGATGACGGAAGTTCCTGTGTTAAAGGCTGTGAAGATATCATTTACTGCACCCCTTCTTTGTCTCCCTACTCTGTCCAAGACCTCATGTGGTGTGGTGTACAATTCGGCTCTGTCGACATCGGCAAAGTCGAATTCGTAAAACTGTTTAAACATGTTTGTTAACAGGACCTGGTATAATTGCTCCATTTCTCTGGGGCATCACGCTGGCAATCGCACCTCGATGAGGTTCAAAATCACTGAAGCCACCACGTAGTGGACCCCTTGGTACAATACCTGACCTGTGGGCACTAATACCAATCCATTCCCGGGTCCCTTGGTAGTGGTGGGGCACCCTTCCTTGAGGGCTTTTGCTACTGGAATTGTGGGCAAGGGCTTGCGGGGTCGGGTGATGAGCTCAGTGGCGTTTACTGGGATCTGACAGTAAGGGACTCCGCACGCCCGTGTGCTGACGTCCCACCTCATTCCTTGTCCAGCATCCTGCCACTGCCTTTGGAAAAAGATGGAGACGCCTGTGGGGCAAGCGCGTTCTGAAACCCACATACAGATGTAGATCCCCTCATCTGGTTCCCGCCATTTGTCCCAACAGACACTCAACCCCCCGTGAGTTCCCGTAATTGTCCAATGGGTGTTGTTACCCAATCTCTCCCATTCCACAGTGGAGTTCTTCATGGTGCCGCTCAACTTGCGCAGCCACCACCAACGGTCCAAAGGTACATTTCCCATACAGTTCAAGCAAATCTTCTTGCCCACGGTGACGCTGATCCGGGGTGCAATGATCCGCACCCTGGGGCACATCAGAGACATTTCTCTGTATGCAAACCCCGTCTGGCTGCAGTATTCAGTAGAGTTCGACCCCAGCCAGCCTGGCCATCTCCCTTCATGGAAATAGACAGCAGTCTCTTCAGCGTCCCGTGAGCCGGTTCCATCAGTCGCGACGGGGCCTCTGTTGCCAGAGCACCCATAGATTGTAGAGTCCT
Organism: Somniosus microcephalus; assembly: GCF_052327205.1. Taxonomy (NCBI): domain Eukaryota; kingdom Metazoa; phylum Chordata; class Chondrichthyes; order Squaliformes; family Somniosidae; genus Somniosus; species Somniosus microcephalus. The sequence goes on along the minus strand of NW_028225179.1, from coordinate 103,692,429 downwards.
TAGTGCAGCCCCGATAGGCCCAGCTCCCTCCAATTATCACGAACGTGACGAGGATCCCTCTCATCTTTACTGGCTCCTGCAATAAATCAAACAATACAGCCAGGCTCCCGAGAGATTCTGGCTTAGGTGATGGCATGATCGGGTCTTTCGACCTCGATCCCAAACAACACACACACTGGGCAGTTTTAAAACTACTTAAACGGTAATCATTTTAATATTTACACACCTTAAAACTTAAACTTAAACTTGAAACTTAAACTATGTACAGCGCCGCCCGTCCCCGGCCGGCTTGCCTAATCCCTGATTGGACTGCAGCTCGCTGCTCCCTGTGGCGGGGCTGCAGTGACCTGTGGCTTGGGTTCCCCGCAGCCTTTTGCTGTTCATCGGTGTAGTGTATGTACCTGTCTACCTTTAAGAGAGCTATTGTATGTAACCGTCCACCTTTAAGAGAACTACTTTAGGTGTTGCACTACTTTGTTGGCTTCTGTATACTGTAATACCGACGGTGACCACACCGGTATATAAGTGCTGTGTCAGGAGTTATTGGGCAGATTCGCCCTGACCTTCGAATAGTAAAGTCCTGTTTTAAGTTACTCTTGGAGTCTGTGCATTAATTAACTAAACAACCCACAGACTTTACAGTGGCGACGAGTCCGATCGTACCCTGCGGCAACAATACGTCCGAAGCAGTTAACGAGCGTCGAGAAGAGGCAACCGCCCTCGTCGTTCTGCTGGGAGAAAACTCGAGGCTGCAGAACTAGAAAGGAGGAAGAATTTAGAGACAAAGACTTCCATCAGCAACAGGCACTGACTGTCCCTTCTGCCACGGTGAGGAGTGAGCCGATCAGCACGAGAAGCAAGGCGGCCACGATGACTGTGAGTAAGGGAAAGTAAAAAGAATAACCGGAGGATAAGGGCGGTGCACTCGACCACGGTCGAGGGGGAAAGGAGCCGGACAGAAGTCGGGTCCAGAGGCGCTGAGACTGGGGCAGCGTGGAGCAAGGAAGCCGCGGTACAGACAGGCTGGGGACGCAACGGCATCGTGAGACAGCTAGACCGCGACCGGCGAAAAAGGCCGGGCTGCGACCGAAGCCACGAAGCGCTGCGACCGGGAACGTAGGCGCGGGAAGAGATAAACTCAGCCGCAGCCGGGGAGGGAAGCACCGGACTGCGAGAGGGCTGGGAGGCGCGATTGGGAGCCGAGCGAGCGGGAGAGGCAGAGCCGACCAAGGGAGACTGAGCGAGAGCCAGTCCAGCGGCTGAAACTGTTCACCGTCAACGGGGTGTACCCAGCGCCGGTAGAGCCGAGCGAGCGGGAGAGAGACAGAGCCCAAGCAAGGGAGACTGAGCGAGAGCCAGTCCAGCGGCTGAAACTGTTCTCCGTCAACGGGGTGTACCCAGCGCCGGTAGAGCCGAGCGAGCGGGAGAGAGACAGAGCCCGAGCAAGGGGAACTGAGCGAGAGCCAGCCCAGCGGCTGAAACTGTTCGCCGTCAACGGGGTGTACCCAGCGCCGGTTGCCCTACCGAGAAAAGGGAAAGCACTGAAGCCGACGCGCAGGCTGTGAACCTGAAAGCCAGCGGCCGTCGCCCGTGGGGAAAGTGTACCCCTCCCGCCAGGGGAAGAAATGCAGGAAACCGCCATTAGGTGGAGAAGAAGACAGAAGCAGGGAACCGCCATTGAAGTGGGCGGGGAGAGAAGATAAGCGCGGGAAACCGCCATTTTCGTGGGAACCGCCATCTTGAAAAAAAAAGAAAATTTAAAGAAATAATCTGTGGTGTTATCAGGAAGAGAGGAAGATGCCTAAGCGTGGTAACATCAACGATTTTAACTCCGAGGTAGAAGACTGGGCCACGTATGTGGAACGCATTGAGATCTATGGTGAGGCCAATAAAATAGAAGAAGATGACAAAGCTATAACCTTGCTAAACTCGATGGGCGCGAAGACATACGGGCTCTTGAAGCATCTACTAGCACCAGCTAAACTGGCGGATCAGACTTTCGATGATATTGTTGCTGTCCTGAAGGATCATTTTAATCCCGCACCACTGATGTTAGTGGAACGATCCAAATTCTATGCGAGAACGCAAAGGAAAGACGAAAGCAACGCAGAATACTTGGTCGAACTGCGTAGACTAGCGAAACACTGCCAGTTTGGAGGGAATCTGACAGAGGCATTGCGAGACAAGTTCGTGTGCGGGTTGTCAAAGGAAGGAACGCAAAAGCGACTACTCAAAGAGAACGATCTTACACTTGAGAAGGCTGTCCTTATTGCTGCATCGAACGAAGCCGCAGCGAAAGGAACGGCGGAAATGCAGCTAAAGGCAGCGGCACTCAGGGTGCAGCAAATTACTTCGGGTACAACGAAATGCTATCATTGTGGGAAGACAACACACGACCAGAACCAATGCTGGTTTAAAAACCAGGAATGTAGGAAATGTGGCAAGCTCGGTCACATAGCTAAGGTATGCCGGTCAGGAAAGAAGACCAACAATAATGAGTCACCACAAAAGAGGTACAGAAAGGTACATGAGGTGACTAGGAGGAGTCCGGAAGAACAGAATTCGGACTCACACTCCAACTGCAAGGAACTGGATAGTCTGAGAATTCACAATGTGAGTAATGAAGCTGACCGACAAGCTATCTGGATCACACTACAGATTGCAAAAGTCCAAGTGAAAATGGAAGTGGACACCGGATCGGCGTTGACGGTCATGAATAAGCATGATTATAAAAAGTTATTCAAGCATATTCCCCTACGGGATACGGAACTAGTATTGAAGACATACACGGGGCACAAAGTATACCCCATCGGAAAGATAGAAGTCAAGGTGAGATACAAGGACAAAGAGCACCAAAGGATGGACCTGTATGTGTTGCCTGAGGGAGGTCCACCACTTCTGGGACGGGAGTGGATCAGGAAAATAAAGATAGACTGGCATTCACTAAACACCATGACGGTAGATTCCGGAAAGGAAGATGTCAAACCTGAACGGTTGTCCAGAATATTAGACGAAGCTAAAGAGGTATTCCAGCAAGGACTGGGAACACTGCGAGGAATTAAAGCAAAGGTTAAGATTGCAGAACATGCAAGCCCAAAATTTTTCAAAGCCAGATCGGTACCTTACGCGATACGACCTGCTGTGGAGGCAGAACTGGAAGAACTTGAACGATCAGGGGTACTGTCAAAAGTGGACTGGAGTGAGTGGGCCACGCCCATTGTTCCCGTCATGAAGTCTTCACCAAGTGACAAGCCAGGGGGACCGGGGAAGGTCCGCATCTGCGGAGACTTCAAGATCACAGTGAATCCGGTGCTTCACACGGTACAATACCCGCTTCCGCGGATTGAAGATATCTTTGCTTCGTTGGCTGGAGGGAAACACTTCACCAAGATAGACCTGGCACAGGCATACTTACAAATGGAAGTCGAGGAAGAGTCGCGTCAGTACCTCACCATCAACACACACAGAGGCTTGTATCGTTATAATAGACTGGTTTTTGGGGTAGCTTCGGCTCCAGCAATTTGGCAGAGGGCCATGGAGCAGGTATTACAAGGAATTCCAAGCACGCAGTGTTACTTAGATGATATCCTGATTACGGGAGAAGACGAGGAAGAACACCTCACAAATTTGAAACTGGTGCTCACTAGGTTGAAGGGATATGGCCTTCGAGTTAATCGCAAGAAATGTGAGTTCTTCCAAAAACGGATCTCGTACTGCGGTCATGTCATTGACCGAGAGGGGCTGCACAAGTCACCTGACAAGATAGAAGCTGTCGTGAAGGCCCCCGCTCCGGAAAACGTATCACAGTTAAGATCATTCTTGGGGTTGATTAATTATTATCACAAGTTTCTGCCGAATCTATCCACGGTGCTGCATCCGCTGAATGCTCTGTTGCGGAAAGAAGTACCATGGAAGTGGAGTGAGGAATGTAAAAAGGCCTTTCGCAGAAGCAAGGCGTTGATTACCTCTGAAGAAGTGTTGGCTCATTTCAACCCAACGTTACCTCTTCGTCTAGCTTGTGATGCTTCCCCCTATGGAATTGGGGCAGTACTTTCACACAAGTTACCAAATGGCTCGGAAAGGCCAGTGGCATTCGCGTCCCGATCATTGACCTCCGCGGAGCGAAATTATGCTCAAATAGATAGGGAGGCCCTCAGCCTTGTGTGGGGCGTAAAGAAATTCAATCATTACCTGCAGGGCAAGAAGTTCACATTACTGACAGACCACCAGCCGTTGGTGTCCATATTCAACCCTAACAAGGCCGTTTCCACCATGACAGCGCAAAGGTTACAGAGGTGGTCCGTGTTACTTGGGGCACACTAATATGACATCGAATACAAAAGGTCCAAACAGCATGGAAATGCTGATGGGTTATCGCGCTTGCCATTGCCGATAGTAGAAGAAGCGACTACAGTGGACCCGGTAGAGATGTTCCACTCATCCATAGTGGAATGTCTACCAGTAACAAATTCGATGATCGAAAACGAAACAAGAAATGACCCGACTCTCTCACGAGTCTATGATTTAACGATGGAGGGATGGCCAGCACAGGGCGAACCAACACTGCCAGCATTTTCGCAGAGAAAAGAACAGCTGTCAGTGTGTCGAGGAACCCTGATGTGTGGATCTAGAGTGGTGATTCCACCCAAACTTCAACAGAAGGTGTTAAAGGAGCTGCACGAGGGACATCTGGGTGGAGTGAAAATGAAGAACCTAGCAAGAGCGTTTGTGTGGTGGCCAGGCATTGATGGGGACATCGAAGAAATCACTAAGAGCTGTCTAGGATGCCAGAAGGTCCAAAACGCGCCACCACAGGCTCCTCTGCATCCATGGGAGTGGCCCTCATCTCCTTGGCAAAGGGTACACATCGACTTTGCTGGTCCATTTATGGACTCAATGTTTCTAATAGCGGTGGATGCACACTCCAAGTGGCCGGAGGTAATAAAGATGTCCACCACCACCACGGAAAAAACCATCACAGTGTTAAGGGCCATGTTTGCTAGGAATGGGCTGCCGGAACAGATCTGTTCTGATAATGGACCGCAATTTGTGTCCGAAGAATTCAAGAAATTCTTAAAGAGCAATGGGGTTAAGCACTACACGTCAGCCCCATACCATCCCGCCTCCAATGGATTGGCTGAAAGGTTTGTCCAGACCTTCAAGAAGGCTATAAAGGCCATGGGTAATGAAGCCATTGTGGTAAACCACTGTAGTTCACTGTGTTCACTGTTGTTGTTGTTGTTGTTGTCGTTCACTCTTGTTTCACTGTTGTGCCTGACTATGCCTCAGCTGACTCCGCCCCTGGGCTACCGAGTATAAGAGCGGCCGCATGGCAGCTCCTGGCATTCGGTCGTCCACTAGAGGCATAGTCCTGATCTGTCTGAAGTGCAATTCAGTAGTTAATAAAAGCCTGTCGTTCTGAACTCTGCTCAGCCTTTTATTAGAATTGATAGCGCATCAATTTTATTAACTACTGAAAAAAAAAAAAAACGATGCTGCAGATTCTTAAGATCAAGTGCCTGGAACTCGACCCGCAAGAACCGGACTTGACTGCTAAGTTCTCGCATTGGCTGCACTGTTTTGAGTCCTTTCTGACTGCATCCGGCGAGACCGTCGCCGCCGATGCCGACAAGCTCAGGGTGCTGAACTCTAAAGTAAACCACCGAGCTTTTGCCCTTATCCGGGACGCTACGAGCTACCAGGGGGCTATCGACATCTTGAAGGAGCAATACGCACGCCCGGTCAACTATGTTTACGCAAGACATCTCCTGGGGTCTCGCAAACAACAGCCCGGGGAACCCACAGAAGCATACATACGGGCGCTGAAGGAACTCGGCCGAGCCTGCGAATGCAAGCAAGTAACAGCCACGGAACATACGGAGGAGCTCATCCGGGACGCCCTCGTGGCGGGCCTCAGGTCCACGCACACACGGCAGCGACTGCTGGAAAGTAGCGAGCTCAACCTGAAGAAGGCGATTTCACTCACCCTCTCGTTGGACGTAGCCCACCGGAACATGGAGGCCTACTCCCCGGACCGCACGGCCGCCTCATGGATGCCGCAGCCGCCGCCACCTTGGGACGCGGCGCCGCCACGGGCCCTGGCCTCAACTGCTGCAGCGATGTCCCGCCCGAGCCAGAAATGTTATTTCTGTGGCCAAACCAAACACCCCAGGGCGCGCTGCCCTGCGAAAAACACGGTCTGCTCTGCCTGCGGTAAGAAGGGACACTACGCTGGCATCTGCAGAAGTCAGAAGACCCCTACCTCCAGCAGCGCCGCGTGCGATTCGTGGGAGCGGCCATCTTGCCTCCCTCCAGCCTCGTGGGGATCGGGATCGTCATGGGCGCCGCCATTTTGCCCTTCCTCTCCGACGCCGCCATCTTGTCCGCCATTCTGCCAACGGGCCCCCGACTCACCCACCGCCGCCTCACCGGGGTTCTACAGCGACGCTACCGACTCCACAGCGGCCTCCATCACGCTGGATCAATCCAGACCCCATCAGCTAGCCAGGTCCACGATGGACATCCAGGTAAATGGTCGTGCCACAACTTGCCTTTTTGATTCCGGGAGCACGGAGAGCTTCATACACCCTGATACAGTACGGCGCTATTCCCTCTCGGTCCGGCCAACGCGCCATCGGATCGCCATGGCCTCGAAATCCCACTCAGCAGACGTCGGCGGCTACTGCGTAGTGACCCTCTCGGTGAAGGGCTCCGTATATAAAAATGTAAAGCTATTCGTCCTGCCACATCTCTGCGCTGCCGTTCTACTGGGGTTGGACTTTCATTGTCACTTTAAGAGTGTCACCTTGACATACGGTGGACCTCTTCCCCCACTCACTGTCTGCAACCAGCAGTTTTTAAATTGCCCGCCGCGCCCCACCTGTAGTCTCTCCACCCTCAAAATCACCCCCCCCCCCCCGTTCGCCAACCTCACCCGCGACTGCAAGCCTATCGCCACAAAGAGCAGGCAATACAGCACCGGGGACAGATCCTTCATAAGATCTGAGGTGACGCGGCTCCTGAAAGAGGGGATTATTGAGGATAGTACCAGCCCCTGGCGAGCCCAGGTGGTAGTCGTTAAGACTGGCAACAAGCAGCGCCTAGTCATCGACTACAGCCAGACTATCAACAAGTACACCCAGTTGGACGCATACCCCCTCCCCCGCATAGCCGACATGGTTAATAAGATAGCGCAATACCGCGTTTTCTCGACCATTGACCTCAAGGCAGCATACCACCAAATCCCTATCCGCCCTGAGGACCGCCAGTACACAGCTTTCGAGGCAAACGGCCGCCTTTTTCACTTCCTCAGGGTTCCTTTTGGCGTCACCAACGGTGTCTCCGTCTTCCAGAGGGAGATGGGCCGGATGGTCGACGAGAATGCGTTACAGGCCACGTTTCCCTACCTGGACAACGTGACCATCTGCGGCCATGACCTGCAGGACCATGACGCCAATCTTGATAAGTTCCTCCGCACGGCCCAACTCCTAAACCTCACGTACAACAAGGAAAAGTGCATATTCCGCACAGCCCGCCTCGCTATCCTTGGTTGCGTGGTGAAACACGGAGTCATCAGTCCTGACCCTGACCGGATGCGCCCGTTGATGGAACTTCCCCTGCCCCACTGTCTCAAGGCCCTCAAAAGGTGCCTGGGCTTCTTTTCCTATTACGCCCAGTGGGTCCCTCATTATGCGGACAAAGCCCGTCCACTTATCAAGTCCACTTCCTTCCCCCTGACGGCGGAGGCCCGCTTAGCCTTTCACCGTATAAAAGATGACATTGCCAAGGCCACCATGCACTCGGTAGACGAGTCCATCCCCTTCCAGGTGGAGAGCGATGCATCCGACTTTGCCCTGGCCGCTACCCTTAACCAGGCGGGAAGACCCGTTGCCTTCTTTTCACGAACCCTCCAGGGCTCCGAACTCAGACACTCCTCTGTGGAAAAAGAGGCCCAGGCCATTGTGGAGGCGGTGCGCCACTGGCGGCACTACCTGGCTGGAAAACGATTTACCCTGCTTACTGACCAGCGTTCAGTTGCTTTCATGTTCAACAACAAGCAGAGGGGTAAAATCAAAAATGACAAGATTTTGAGGTGGAGAATTGAACTTTCCACCTACAATTACGACATCTTGTACCGGCCAGGGAAACTCAACGAACCCTCAGACGCTCTATCGCGAGGCACATGCGCCACCGCGCAGATCGATAGACTACGGGGCCTCCACAACGACCTCTGCCACCCGGGGGTCACCAGGTTCTTCCATTTCATTAAGGGCCGCAACCTGCCTTACTCCATCGAGGAGGTCAGGACCATGACCAGGAGCTGCCCAGTCTGTGCAGAGTGCAAGCCGCGCTTCTATAGGCCTGACAGAGCAAACCTGATCAAGGCCACCCGCCCTTTTGAGCGCCTGAGTATCGACTTTAAAGGGCCCCTCCCCTCCTCTGACCGCAATGTGTACTTCCTCAACATAGTTGATGAGTACTCCCGTTTCCCTTTTGCCATCCCCTGCCCGGACATGACCACCGCTACGGTCATTAAATGCCTGCACAACCTCTTTGCTCTGTTCGGTTTTCCCAGCTATATTCATAGCGACCGGGGCTCGTCCTTCATGAGCGACAAACTCCGTCAGTACCTGCTCATGAGAGGTATTGCCTCAAGCCGGACCACCAGCTACAACCCCCGGGGGAACGGACAGGTTGAAAGAGAGAACGCGACGGTCTGGAAGGCGGCCCTCCTAGCCTTAAAATCTAGGGGCCTTCCGACCTCCCGTTGGCAGGATGTCCTACCCGATGCGCTCCACTCCATCCGGTCACTGCTGTGTACAGCCACCAACGCAACCCCCCATGAGCGAATGTTTGTTTTTCCCCGGAGGTCCACATCTGCTAACTCACTACCACACTGGCTGACATCCCCAGGGCCCGTCCTGCTGAGGAAGCATGTAAGGTCCCACAAAACGGCTCCCCTGGTAGAGAAGGCTCACCTCCTCCATGCCAACCCCCAGTACGCCTACGTGGCATACCCGGACGGGCGGGAGGATACAGTCTCCATTAGAGACCTGGCACCCTCGGGGTCCACTGACCCGCCACCATTGCCCCCCACCACGACCCCCTCCGACACGGCCCAAAATTCAGTAGACCCAATTCTCACCCCTGTCCATTCCACCCCAGTAGACGGCATGCCGCGCCCCCAGGACCAGCCGGAGCCCACTCGCCCACCCAACACCAAAGGGGACGATACGCCGGTGCTGGACCCCGCTCAAGACGCGTCGTGGGAAGCTGTACCATCGCAACCGTCGCCACAAAGATCTCGACGGCAAACGAGGCCGCCCGACAGACTCGCCTACTCGAACTTTTGATACACTTCACCCCGCCGGACTTAATTTTAAACGAGGGGTGAATGTGGTAAACCACTGTAGTTCACTGTGTTCACTGTTGTTGTTGTTGTTGTTGTCGTTCACTCTTGTTTCACTGTTGTGCCTGACTATGCCTCAGCTGACTCCGCCCCTGGGCTACCGAGTATAAGAGCGGCCGCATGGCAGCTCCTGGCATTCGGTCGTCCACTAGAGGCATAGTCCTGATCTGTCTGAAGTGCAATTCAGTAGTTAATAAAAGCCTGTCGTTCTGAACTCTGCTCAGCCTTTTATTAGAATTGATAGCGCATCAGCCATTAACTTACAACATAAGGTGGATAGCTTCTTGTTGGCGTACAGGAATGCAACACATGCGGTCACAAATCAAACTCCCGCCATGATGTTTTTTAATAGACGACTAAGATGCCGGCTGGATTTGCTTAAGCCAAACGTCAGAAGGGACGTAGAGAACCGGCAATTTCAGGGCATGAATGAAAGGCCAACTAGATCTTTTCAGATAGGTCAACAAGTTTTGGCCCGGGACTACCGTACCGAGAAATGGCAGCCTGGAACTATTGGAAAAAGGCTAGGGCCGTTGATGTATACGGTGGACATTGGGGACAGTATAATAAGGCGCCATGTTGACCAGATCATAGGGTCAGCCACAAATGGCCAATCTACTCCACCACCTTACACGGTTAATGTTGAGACAGAGATACCCAGAACACCTACCTCCGATCTGGTAATACTGGAATCAGATGAACCTGACACTGTCCTTCAAGCCGAATCGACCTTGCCAGAAGCACCTGCTACCCCGCCGGGAGTTACGACACCACCGAGGCGTTATCCGGACAGAGTCCGGAAACCTCCAGAGAGACTGAATCTGTGAACTGTCTTGCATCAAGTTGTATATATGTTATAATGTATGTTTAATGGGGAATCAGTATGTTGTAAGCTAAAAAAGGAGGATTGTAGTGTATGTACCCGTCTACCTTTAAGAGAACTATTGTATGTAACCGTCCACCTTTAAGAGAACTACTTTAGGTGTTGCACTACTTTGTTGGCTTCTGTATACTGTAATACCGACGGTGACCACACCGGTATATAAGTGCTGTGTCAGGAGTTATTGGGCAGATTCGCCCTGACCTTCGAATAGTAAAGTCCTGTTTTAAGTTACTCTTGGAGTCTGTGCATTAATTAACTAAACAACCCACAGACTTTACAATCGGGGACTGTGTTTTTTCAAGGATTTCTGAAGTCGGCGTTTACTGAGAACGGGGGACTCAGGCCAAGGTTTTACTGGCTGAGGCGTTCGGGTCGACCTGCGAAAAAGTATTTTGGGCGTGGCTCACTTAGCGAGTGGACCTTCGGGTGGGACCTCAGCTTTCACAGTCCGTGGTTCTTCCACGACTGTGGGCTTCGGCTCCCTCCCCTCAGGCTCCACCCCTTTGGGATTCGGGCAGGCTCCCTTGGCGAGTGGACCTTCGGGTGGGACTTTAGCTCTCACAGCTCATGGCTCTTCCACGGCTGTGGGCTTCAGCTCCCTTCCCTCAGGCTCCGCCCCTTCGGGATTTGGGTCTTTGGCAGACGGCTCCTCCTCACCTGTCCCTACAGGTGGAGGATCTCTGCCCCCAATTTCTACCTCCCCCACGCTCGAGTCGAAGGCGGGATCTCCGTCCTCCGACTCCACCTCCTCCAGAATCGGGTCGAGGGCCGGACCTTGTTGTTCGGGCCCCTCCTCGTCCGAGTCCCAGGCCATCGAGGAAGCCTCCCCCCAGGTGGGCGGGACATCTTCTCCTTCCAAGCAGGCTACAACGCCAGCTTGTGTGGTCTGTGACTCATCGCGTGCCTCAGGCTGAGGATTTTTACCCTCAGACCTGGCTTCGGTTGCTGATGTTCTTGCACCTGGTTTAAACAGTTTGCACCACTTCCTGTGAAACCACTTGTTGCGTCGGGACACCTCCACTGTGCGAGTGGCACAGACCGGCGGATTTTGCACCGATTCTGGCCCATCCTCCTGGTCTATGGTTCTCTCGCCAGCGCGTAGGGTTAGACCCAAGAATTTTACTTCTCGCCAACCAACCCGTGCCTTCGTAGGGTTTTCCTTAACACTCTCTATCTCCTTCACACTTGTACCCGCTCCCCAGAGACAATGATTTCTTAGGTCCACGTGGATCCCGTGGGCTACCAAGAAATCAGACCCCAGGACTCCCATTCCACCTCCCAACTCCCACTTCATTAGTGTACACTTCCATGTGGTGCGGAGTGGTCCTAATCGAATGGAGAGGGGAAGGGAATGTGCGCCAGCCTGTTCTTCGCCCGTGAAGCCCAACAGAAGGTATGGGACCCCGGTGGACAGAGGCGAGGCGGTGGGGTTATCTGCGTGGATTACAGTGCACGATGCTCCCGTATCCAACAGATAGGTTCCCTTCACCTCCTCCACCTCCATCTCCATGAGGGGTCGTCTCCATACATCATATCGCAGCACACACAGGTAGACGGGCTGCGCTGACTCTAGTCACTTGGGTACAACGGTCGGAGTTTCGGGAGCGACAAGACCAGTGGTGACGGCTATTTTCCCCTGCGAAGTCATCAGAGACCGCATTGTCTCTATGATCGATTCAATCGCAGCGGGATCCATAACTGCACCAGCTCCTTGCGCTGGGGCAGGAGCTACGGCTTGGGTTTGGGCTGGTGCTGGGGCGGCGGTCTGGGCTTGGGCTTGGGCTGCGGGAAATCTCCCTTTATTATCCTTCCACGGATTTCTACAGTCCTTGCGCCAATGTCCATCCTTCCCACACCCGTAGCAATTGAGCTTGGCTTGGACAGGGCGATTCCCTTCCTGCCTCCACTCCTTACTTGGGGCTGCGGGTTTTGCCTCATGCACCTTTCCTTTCTGGGGAGGTGTTTCCTGACCTCTACAATTCTTGTACGCCACATTTAACTGACAGAGCACCGTCTCCTCCATGACACCGGGACCTTGGGGATCAAACCAAGATCTGGCTAGGGCCCGTATCTCTGGCAAGCTGTTGGTAACCAAGCAACGGAGCCAATGAACCCGCTGCTCGTTGCTCATTTGAGCCCGTTCAGGCATACCCGGACAGCTGCGTCGATACACTGGCCACAGCCTTTCTGCGAAAACCCGTGGGGGTTCTCCAGATAGCTGCACGGTCCCTTCTACACGGTCGAACGGACTACCGTCGTCCACTCCCATTACTTCTAAAACTTCCTTCCTGAGATCCGCATACCCTTTCCGTCCCCTCTTACTATCCTCTGAGAGGCACTTAAGGATTGTGCAATCCAGGGAGAAAAGCAACAGTTTCACCTGTTCCTGATCATCATAGTCATTAATGGCTGCTGTTTCCTCTATCTCCCTGAAATGAATCGAGGGATCTCCCTTTACTGTGAGTCATGCGAGGTGGCTCACCATGGACCTTAATTGCGGGCCAGCGTAGGGCACCACGAGCTGGTTCTGGTGGGGTCCGATACCACCATCGGCAGTGTTGGGACTGAACCTCTGGTGCCGAGCGGGACACATTGGTGTCGGTCCCGGCTTTGCTACCAGTGGTTCTTCCTCACACTCCATCCCGGCTACCTCCTCTTTCACCACCCCCTTCTTTTCCGACCAAGTCTCACTATAGCTCGGCAGTGCCGAGGGCTCGGTGGCTGGTACCACAATTACCTCAGCTGGAATCGGCTGTTTTGATTCCTTTAAAAAGTCCGTGTGACTGGCTTTCGGGCTGACGAGACGCACCATGCCTTTTGCCTTTACCAGGGCCGTTCTTAGGTCCTCTATGGTCTTTTGGCAGGGGCCGTGGTCTGTGCTCTCAAACCCGTGCTCGAGGGCTAGCTTGTAAGCTACCTTAACCTCCACTACTCTCTCCTCCTGCGCTCTTAGCTGTTGTGCGAGGCGGGCGTTTTTCTCCCGGATCCTCGTTTCATTGATCTTTGCCTCAGTAACCTGGCACTCCAGGTACTCTATCCTAGCCTGATGTTGACTAGCTACCACTTGGCGTTCCTGATTCAGCGCGTGAAGCGCTGTGATGAGTTTTGCCCCACCCTTTTCCTCTATCTCTGCTGCCTGGGTTGTGATCTTGGCTGCCTGTGCTGCAACGACTCGGTCCAAGATCTGGACCTGCTTCTTGTAACACATCAGCCACACTGCCTTCTCCACTGACTTCTTATGCTCTTTGCTCTCTGTCCACCTGATGGCTGCGTCCACCGGACGCCCATCCAACAAGAGATCGGAAATCCACTGTTTAGTGAGATTTACCTTGCCAAAGACATAATCCGCTATCCTCTCATCCATTGCATTTTGACCATTCAAATTTGGATCTACTACATTGCAATCCTGCTGCCAGAGTCCTGCTGCGGTCGCCATTTTCTGAAAGGAGTTTTGCCCGGTGAGAGGTGTCCCTGAGGTTTCTCTCTCTAGAGGCCTCTCTCTCTTTGCACAGTAAAACCGTGAGTGGCTCGACCCACTCACCCCTTAGATTCTATACTCTGGACTTTGGGGCAGGAACTACAATGTAGAGAAGACTCTTGAAGACCAAGTTTGATGAATCAAGATGACATTTTATTGCATAAGGAAGAATATCAAAATCAAATGCAAAACAGATAAGAGAGTACATGGGAGGGAAAAGCAAACACAAACCAATCATAACGACGTCATAATAACTAAGGCAAATACAGGCATCTTATACTCTACAAAGATCATCATGAAATAAGGAAACACACGGAACATCGAGGGACAACAACTCAAGTTAATTGTACCCTTAAATCCACCCCCTTATTAAACCTATCTAGATCTGATTGTGAAGGGCCAGAAACATGCTCACCAATCGCACTAGGAAGTGCAAGGTTTTGAAGTCAAATCTGTCTTTTGATCCCTTCAGGCGCTCCGTCTCCTCGTGGATCGTGGAACCCCTGTGTGCTGCGCCACACCTCTCTCCTGAGGTGGGGGTCGGGGGCGGCTGGACACCGGCGGGCCTGGATGTCGGTGGGGTCGAGGATCGTCAGCTCGACCCTGGTCAGAGGAGCCTTGGGCTGGTCTTCATATAGGTTTCTGTAGTGTTTTATGTCTCTTCCTGAGCCGGAGCGGCTGGAAGGTTTCTTCCCTTGGGGTTTTATTTTCTTTGTCTCTTCTCCCAAGTTGGTTTGATGGCCCCTTTTGCTTTGGCAATGGCCCGGGGATGGTCGATGATCTCCCAATGTTTTTCCCCGGGGCGGGACGCTGGCTTCGAACGACTTTCCTGTTGTTGGCTTAATTCTTCTTCCTCCTCCGATGGTGGAGAGGAGTTCGGTAATCTTCTCCCAAACCAACTCCTCTTTGCCCAGCAGTTCTCTCTCCGAAGCTGTGTCTGTGTTCAAGCTCTTCTTCTGAGCGTTCGGATTCAAGCTTCTCCCAACTGCCGAAAAGTCTTCCAGATATACTTTCTTCCAGAAGCTTCCACTTCCCGCCCAAAATCAGGTTAGTCTTTGTTTTAATTTTGGCGGGCTGGGAGCACAGCAGGGCAATTATTATATTTTAAAAATATTTCGATGGCCGGTAAAGGCTCATCTCTGGTCTGGAATGACCCTCATTGTTTTAATGTCCTGCTGATCTTGTTATTGAGTCCTTGGTGTTGTTCTCATGAATATGAGATTGTCCCCTTTTGTCTGGGTCAACATTTAGATGGCCTCTGTCTCCAGGCCGATCTTGAGTGGATCTGCATCTAATCCATATATGTATATGTGTGGGTCTGGTTTCGTTCTCTCAGAAACGGCTTCCAGAACTTACTGTGGGTTGAATCCACATAGCTGTCTGAGGTTGCGCAGGAACCATTTTAAAGTGTCCCAATAAGCTGGTCACATGGTATGGTGGCCATTTTGTATGCCCCTTTTTCTGGGCTTCTTTTAAAACAGTCTTTAAAATCATGGCCTCTTCTGCCTTTTGACCCTTATTAATACAAAGTCCAATTTTGCGAATCCTACACAAGGTCTCATCAAACTACACAGAATGTCAGTGTTTGACAGCTTAACAGAGCTGTCAAACGCTGACATTTCATCTTTCAAGAAATCTTGACAGATGGCACATCAGACGTTGACGAGCTGTCAATGACTTCCCCCTAATTGGCCTGCTGAGCCCGCTAGGCGGGCTTCACAAGGTCAATCAGGGGAAAATCCCTCTGGTTGGCCAGAAGCTGATGGAGGTGGGATTGAAAGTCGGCAAGCAGCAGTCCCGCCTCCAAAAGCTTCCCATTAACAAAATCCAGTCCTTTGTGTCTGTCTTTACGGAAGAAGATGCAAAAAAACTACATGGAAATAGTGGTGAACCGAGGCTCTAGCGAGAATGAGGAACTGAAAGAAATTAGTATTTGTAAAAATATAGTACTGGAGAAATTAATTGGACTGAAAGCCGATAATTCCCATGGACCTGATGGCCTACAGTCCAGGGTTTTGAAAGAGGTGGCTATAGAGATAGTGGATGCATTTGTTGTAATTTTCCATAATTCCATAGATTCTGGAATGTTACCTGTAGATTGGAAGGGAGCAAATGTAACCCCACTATTTAAGAAAGGAGGCAGAGGGAAAACAGGGAACTACAGACCAGTTAGCCTGACATCAGTAGTAGGGAATATGCTAGAATCTATTATCAAGGATGTGGTAACAGGGCACTTAGAGAATAATAATAGGATTGGGTGGAGTCAACACAGATTTATGAAAGGGAAATCGTGTTTGAAAGAGTTTTTTCAGGTTGTAACTAGCAGAATAGATAAGGGGGTAATAGTGGATGTGGTGTATTTGGATTTTCAGAAGGCATTTGATAGGGTGCCACACAAGAGGTTATTAAACAAAATTAGGGCTCATGGGATTGGGGGTAATATACAAGCATGGATTGAGGATTGGTTAACGGACAGGAAACTGAGTAAGAATAAATGGGTCATTTTCGGGTTGGCTGACTGTAACTAGTGGGGTACCGCAAGGATCAGTGCTATTCACAATTTACATCAATGATTTGGATGAGGGGACCATACGTAATATATCCAAGTTTGCTGATGATGCAAAGCTGGGTGGGAATGTAAGTTGTGAGGAGGATGCAAGGAGGCTTCATGCGGATATAGACAGGCTAAGTCAGTGAGCAAGAACATGGCAAATGGAATATAATGGGCCAGAAATTCGTGAACGGGGCTTGCCGCGCGTGCAAGGTCCCGATTTGCACTTACCCGACGCGCCTGCCGATCACCTCCAGGGGCGCCTGGAATTCCATTTTGAATCTGAAGAATCCCGGGCAGCGTTTGACGTCACGCCGCCCAGGAGTGCAGCCAACGCGAAGCCTGCAGCGCGCTGTGCAACTGAGACACGCCCCTTGAGGTCTCAGTTTAACAGGACACGCCCCCAATGTTTCTGCCAAGCTGCTAAGCATTTTTACATGCAAAGCAGCAGTTTAAATAGGTTTTTGGAAGTTTTTTGAAGCTTTTGGTAACTTTTATAAACTTTTAAAAACGTTTACATTATTTTGAAGAATCTGAAGTAGTTTTAAACAGAATTAAAGCAATTTAAAGACTTTTAAAAGCCCTAAAAGAATTTTTTAAATTCCATTTATTTATTGAGCAATGTCGTCATCATACGTGTCTTCACACTGTTCCCTTTGGGGAACTGTATGAAGTGGTGGAAGGATTTATGGCCATGATTAACGCTCATTCCGTGACCGTAACCATCTTTGAACCAGCCATTAGGGCGGTTAGTCCAATGGCGGGAGGGTTTTACGGGCTCCCACAAGCTATACAAGGAGGGGGGGGCCACCCACACCCACGGACGCAAATATCCCACGGGATGTCAACCCAGAATTTAGAGCCGGAGCTCCGACTCCACTTGCCGGGACTGCCTGGAGCGGGGTTCGAAACCCTACCCTGATCTGGCCCAGCGGCGGGGATCCTACCGCTATGACAAAGGCCCAATCCGATTAGCAACGTGAAATGGCAGCATAGGGCTCCAGTCACGGGGAGGGAAAAGGCGCAGGAAACGTATGGGTGTCACCTTTTGTGCGGAGTGGGCCTTTTGCGTAGCAGTAAGCATCCCCGCCGCTGGGCCAGAAGGAGTAGGGTTTCGAACCCCACTCCAGACAGTCCCGGCAAGTGGAGTCAGAGCTCCAACTATAAATTCTGGGTGGACATCCAGCAGGATACTTGCGTCCGTGGGTGTGGGTAGCCCCCCCCCCTCAGATGGGTTGTGGGAGCCCGTAAAACCCTCACGCCATAGGACTAACCACCCTAATGGCTGGTTCAAAGATGGTTACGGTCACGGAATGAGCGTTAATCACGGCCATAAATCCTTCCACCACTTCATACAGTTCCCGAAAGGAAACAGTGTGAGGATACGTATGACGATGACCTCTTGCGCAATGCACCTCCTTGGACCCTCAGTCACAGATGCAAGGGGGCAAATTGTGCAATTGTTAAATTTTTCATTTTATTGACATGTAAAATGTTGGCCCAGTAATTCCCTTCCAAATGCGCGAGTACGGTCGGGGTACTTACGCGTCTGGCCGGAGGAAATGCCGGTTTTCAGCATGCACAGCGCATGCGGGGAAAACCGGCATTTCCTGTCCTCTGAACGAAGGGGTTCAGAGGCAGAACGCGTGCGCAGTAAAATTCGCCGCTTTCATTCATGCTTTCAGTGAGTTCAAGTCCTTACAACTTACACATGAAAAAAGCATGGGTACAGTTGCTCCAGAGGCTGCGGAGGAAGATATTTCTTATTGTGGAGCTTCTGAAAGTATGTATGTCTGTATATATTCCTTTGCGTGTTATGTATATATTCCTTTACTTATGTGCATGAATGTATTATTTAATTATGACTTTCAGAGAAAGTAACTTATTGAAAAATCATAATTAAAAACATACATTCATACACATAAGTAAAGGAATATAAAACATACATACATATACGTAAAGGAATATATGCGGACATACATACATAATTACTTATTACTGATGAAAAGTTTCTTTCTTAAAAGTGCTGGAAATGTTACATTACTCATTTTAGAACACTCATTTTCACATTCAATTCACACAGCCACAATTGCTCCTTCTACCTACCGTTCTGAAAACCCGTTTAAAAAAAAAAATTTAAACTTTAAAACTTACTTAAAATTTCTTAAAATAACTTCCCTCCCTTTCCCAAACAAAAATATTGCCTTTCAGAAGCTCCACGATAAAATATATCTTCCTCCGCAGCCTTGGAACAACTTTACACATGCTTTTTTCAAGTGTAACTTGTAAGGACTTACCCTCACTGAATCCATGAATGAAATCGACGAAGTTCACTGCGCAAGCGCTGCCTGTGCAGTCGCACGCGCTGTGCCTATGAACCCCTTCGTTCCGAGGACTGGAAATGCCGGCGTTCCCCGCATGCGCTGTGCATGCTGAACGCTGGCATTTCCACCGGCCAGATGCGTGAGTACCCAGACCGTACTCACGCATTTGGTCACGAGTTTCTGGCCCAATGTGGCAAAATGTGAAGTTATCCACTTTGGTAGGAAAAATAAAAAAGCAGAATATTGTTTAAATGGTGAGAGATTGGGAAATGTTGGTGTTCAGAGGGACCTGGGTGTCCTTGTACACGAATCACTGAAAGTTAACATGCAGGTACAGCAAGCAATTAGGAAAGCAAATAGTATGTTGGCCTTTATTACAAGAGGATTTGAGTATAAGAATAAAGACGTCTTACTGCAATTATATAGGGCTCTGGTGAGACCACACCTGGAGTATTGTGTACAGTTTTGGTCTCTTTACCTAATGAAGGATATACTTGCCTTAGAGGGAGTGCAACGAAGGTTCACCAGACTGGTTCCTGGGATAGGAAGATTGTCCTATGAGGAGAGATGGAGTAGACTCGGCCTATACTCTCTAGAGTTTAGAAGAAAATTAGAGGTGATGTCATTGAAACATACAAAATTCTTACAGGGTTTGACAGGGTAGATGCAGGGAGGATGTTTCCCCTGGCTGGGGAGTCTAGAACCAGGGGTCACAGTCTCAGAATAAGAGGTCGTCCATTTAGGACTGAGATGAGGAGAAATTTCTTCACTCAGAGGCTGGTGAATCTTTGGAATTCTCTACGCCAGAGGGCTGTGGAGGCTCTGTCTTTGAGTATATTCAAGACAGAGATCGATAGATTTGTGAATATTAAGGGGATCAAGGGATATGGGGATAGTGCAGGAAAGTGGAGATGAGGTAGAAGATCAGCCATGATTTTATTAAAAGTTGGAGCAGGTTCGAAAGGCCAAATGGCCTACTCCTGCTCCTATTTCTTATGTATAGCATGGGTTAGATGTAGAGTAAAGCTCCCATCAAACACACCCAGGTCAGGTATAGCACAGGTTAGATACAGGGTAAATATCCCTCTACACTGTCCTATCAAATACTCCCAGGACAGGTGAAACATGGGTTAGATACAGAGTAAAGCTCCCTCTACACTGTCCCATCAAACACTCCCAGGACAGGTGAAGCATGGGTTAGGTATGACGTAAATTTCTGTCTACACTGTCCAACCAAAAATTCTCAGGTCAGGTACAGCACGGGTTAGAACAGTGTAAAGTTCCCTGTACACTGTCCTATCAAACAGTCCCAGGGAAGTTACAGCGCCTGTTAGATACAGAGAATATCTCCCTCTACACTGTCTGTTCAAAAATTCCCAGGTCAGGTATAGCACAGGTTAGATACAGTGTAAAGCACCCTGTACACAGTCACATCAAACACTCCCCAGTCAGGTATCGCACAGGTTAGGTATAGTGTAAATATCCCTCTACACTGAACCATCACACACGCTCAGGTGAGGTATAGCACAGGTTAGATACAAAGTAAAGTTCCCTATGCAGCATCTAAATCAAACACTTCCAAGTTACATATCGCACGGATTAGGTATAGTGTACGTATCCCGCTACAAAGAGGGATGAGGTCCCCTGGCTGGAGTGTCTAGAACTAGGAGTCATTGTCTCAGGATAAGGGGTAGGCCATTTAAGACCGAGATGAGGAAGAATTTCTTCACTGAGGGTTGTGAATCTTTGGAATTTTCTGCCCCAGAGGGCGGTGGACGCTGAGTCTCCGAGTATATTCAAGGCTGAGATAGATAGATTTTTGGACTCTAGGGGAATCAAGGTATATGGAGATCAGGCGGGAAGGTGGAGTTGAGGTCGATGATCAGCCATGATCTTATTGAAAGGCGGAGCAGGCTCAAGGGGTCGTATGGCCTATTCCTGCTCTTATTTCTTATGTTCTTATACTGTACTATCAAACACTCTCAGGTGAAGTATAGCACGAGTTAGATACAGAGCAAAGTTCCCTCTTCATTGTCGCAACAAACACTAGCAGGTGAGGTATAGCATGGGTCAGATACAAAGAAAAGTTCCCTCTCCACTGTCCCATCAGTCAGGGACGTCACTGAGCGGCTACAGAACATTCTGAGGCAGGAGGGTGAACAGCCAGAGGTCGTGGCCCATATTGGTATCAACGACATAGGTAGAAAGAGGGATGAGGTCCTGCAGGCAGATTTTAGGGAGCAGGACCTCAAAGGTAGTAATCTCCGGATTACTCCCAGTGCCACGAGCTAGTGAGTATAGAAATATGAGGATAGAGTAGATGAATGCGTGGCTTGAGAGATGGTGCAGGAGGGAGGGCTTTAGATTCCTGGTACATTGGGACCGGTTCTGGGGGAGGTGGGACCTGTACAGGCCGGATGGGTTGCACCTCAACAGAGCTGGGACCAATATCCTCGCGGGGGTTTTGCTAGTGCTGTTGGGGAGGGTTTATCCTAATTTGGCAGGGGGGTGGGCACCAGTATGTAGCATTAGAAAGGAGAAACATGGTGCATAAATGATTGGGAGAGGCAGAGAGCACTAGAGTAAGAAATAGGACGGTATTAGATGGGGTCAGACTAAGACAAAATACAAGAAGGTCTAAGATAAGTTTACAGTGCATGGCCTAGAAATTCAGTATCGCCACGTTTGGGGCGCTACAGCCGGGCGTTCGCAAAATTTAGCGCCCGGCGCAACTTAGCGCCACCTTCACCGAAATTGAGTTGCATCGCCCCAAGAGGTTGCTGCTGCGCTAAAGCAGGCGATGCACGACTATCATAAGGCGCTAAGCCGGCGAGCCGAGGCGCTAACACCAAGGGCGGGTGCAGCGCAGGTGCGGCGAGTTGCTGATTGAAGGCAGACACACTGGCGCCGGTCAGCTCTTAAAGGGGGAGGGTCGATTTGTTTGGCTGCCACGCCCTGCACACTGCAGCCCTGAAGCAAGGCCTGACCATTGCTGGTTCAACAGCTGAACGCCCAGGACAATGGAGAAGGCTAGGGAGTGAGCGGAGCGCTTCAGCGAGGGTGCCCTGAGGCTACTGGTTGGTGCAGTGGAGTGCAGGCGACCTGTCCTCTTCCCTGACAGTGGGAGGAGGCCGCTTCCCAGCAAGTACTGAAAAGCCTGGAGGAACGTGGCAAACAGGGTGACCACCAACAGCATGGTTGCCAGGACTCCAGTTCAATGCAGAAAAAAGTTCAAAGACCTCAATCGGGTTGTCAGGGTGAGAACCCTTTCCACTATCATCTTCATCCCTGCATCTGCACCTAAGTTTCTAGCCAAAGGGACCTGAAAGCCCCAATGCCCAGCCCTCATTCAAGAGCTATGGGACTCTCATGAAAACCACTAGCACATTCAGCACTTTACACACTGTCAGGGCTATTCCACCATGGGAGGCAGTGCAGGCAAGATGAGGGCTTGACACTGTCAGGGCTATTCCACCATGGGAGGCAGTGCGGGCAAGATCAGGGCTTTACACTGTCAGGGCTATTCCACCATGGGAGGCAGTGCAGGCAAGATGAGGGCTTGACACTGTCAAGGCTATTCCACCATGGGAGGCAGTGCGGGCAAGATCAGGGCTTTACACTGTAAGGGCTATTCCACCATGGGAGGCAGTGCAGACAAGATGAGGGCTTGAAACTGTCAGGGCTACTCCACCATGGGAGGCAGTGCAGGCAAGATTAGGGCTTGACACTGTCATGGCTATTCCACCATGGGAGGCAGTGCAGGCAAGATCAGGACTTGACACTGTACTTGGAGGCCGTCCTTTCTCTTGCAGGGCAAGCTGGCCCACAATCGCAGGCAGCAGCTACGGACCGGGGGAGGCTGTCCTGACCTGAAAGCTCAGTGACCTGGAGCAGTGTGTGGAGCGCATTATGGCAGGCCGGCTGATTGGCCCCGTTGCCAGTGGAGATGCCAACCCTGTTCTGGACAGCAATGGTAAGGTCATCACCTTTTTGACCTCTCTCTTTCCACTTGTGCCTCACACCAGCATCCTTTGCCACTATCGAACCAATGCAGTGCATAGCAGCACTCATGCCTCCCTCGCTGCCGCCCTGTCCTCACTCTAAAGCAACTCTTGTGCCTCCCTGCTTTCAGATGCTGATTCACCAGGTGAGGAGGCGGCCCCTCAAGCTGCCACTGTCAGTGATTCTGAATTCGAGGAGGAGGAAGAGGAAGCCAGCCTATCAGTGCCACCCTCAGCCGAGGCAGCCCATGGCCATGATGGGGACACATCTTCCCTGGAGGGGAGCAGGGGGGAAGGGTCTGAGGAGAGTGAAGCTCCGGGGCCCAGCGGGCTGCAGCAATGCGGGAGGGGTGGGGAAGCTCGGCGGCCTTCTCCCTGGAGGGTGAGTGCGACCTCCAGTCCTGCTACGGTGAGCGCAGAGGAGGTGCGGCTCCTTGGTGAAATGGGCGCCCAGGCTGAGTGCAGGCACACTGAGCTCATGGCTGCAATGGCAAGGATGCCTGACTCCATAGAGTCACTGGCAAGGAGTGTTCAGGAATTCGGGGCAGCACCGGCCGGGAGTCTGCAGGAATTCGGGGCAGCACAGGCCAGGAGTCTGCAGGAATTCAGTGCAGCACAGGCAAGCAGTCTGCAGGACATCATGGCAGCACAGGCTAGGAGTCAGCAGGACTTCGCTGCATCACAGGCGGTTTCCAGTCAAGTGCTCAGTCGTGCCGTGCATTCACTGGCTGGTCTGATGCAGACACAGATCAGGGCCACATGGGCACTAACTGCTGCCACCCTCACTGGATCGGCCAGGCATCGCCGGGGCCCTCGTCGCGCCGCAGCCGCCCAGCAGTCTGTGCTTCAGCAGATTGCTGCACATGCTGCAGTGCTGGCCCGTGCGAGTGCCAGTGTATCAGCCGACCAGGGAGTGCCTATGCTCTGTCAGGTTGGCAGCATTCCTGCAGCTGCCACCACCCGTAGGACAGACTGCTGCCGCCCAAGCAGAGTTGGAGCAGTGAGCAGCCGGGCCCTCCAGGCCCAGAGCTGGTCCAGGCCGTCCCCCAAGGCCATCTGCCGCCTCACCATCTGACCCTCAGCAGCCTTCCCCCAGCCTTGCTGCAGCCACTGGGGTCCCATTGAGGAGGAGCTGCAGGGCAGGAAGGGGCCACTCACGGAAGCGAGGCGGATCACCCTCGCAGGGTAAAAAGTAGAAGGTGTAGCCAAATGTTGTGTTTATATATGAAGGCCGAGAATGTTTTTTTTATATACGAAGGCCGAGACTGTTGTGTTTGTTTTTTATATGAGGGCCGGGAATCTTATGTTTGTTTTCTTTATGAGGGCCGGGAATGTTGTGTTTGTCTTTTATATGAGGGCCGGGAATGTAGTGTTTGTTTTTTATATGAAGGCCGAGGATCATGGTCATTTTTGTTAAACTGGTTTTTTTCATTTCCTGAAGGTTGTGAGAGCCAGTTATGTCTCTGACTGTTTTTTTGGGGATTTATCTGAATTAGTTTGTCATGTGGGAAGGACACAGAGTTTGCACAATAAAAACATTTCTTTATTCACTTTGTCTATGTTTGCACTTTGAACTATTTGTTGCCTTGAGCGGCTGAGGGTTTGCGGAGCGGCTCCATTCATGTTCTTTCATTGGCACAAGCCATTCCCTGAGAGGGGGCCTAGAACCGAGATGCAATAAGCCGCCGACGGACGGCCCTTGTACTTTGTGCCTCCCTGCCGTCTTGGTGCTCCTCCTCCTCCTCCTCCTCTGGTGGTCCTCCAATGTCTGCTGGCAGTGGCTGAGTCCTGAGGATAGTCAGGTTGTGCAGCATGCAGCACACTACAATGAAATGGGAGACTCACTCAGGCGAGTACTGTAGGGCTCCTCCGGAACGGTCCAGACAGCGGAACCGTTGCTTGAGCATGCCGATTGTGTGCTCAATGATGTTCCTGGTAGCTTGATGGCTGTCATTGCATCGCTCTTCAGCAGGGGTGCTGGGCGCACGGAGCGGGCTTATCAGCCAGGTGCACAATGGATAGCCCTTGTCCCCGAGAAGCCATCCACGTGGGTGAACCTGGGCTTCGAAAAAGTCTGCGACAGAAGTCTGGCGCAAGATGAAGGCATCGTGGCTGCTGCCTGGAAAGCGGGCATTGACAGCTAGTATGAGCTGCCTGTTGTCACACACCAACTGGACGTTGAGCGAATGGTTGCCCTTCCGGTTGTGGTAATCCTCGGCATTCTGTAGGTGCCCGCAAAGCCACATGCGTGCAGTCAATGGCACCCTGGACCATGGTGAATCCCGCTATTCTTCCAAATCCCATTGCACGCTCTTGCTGCTTGTCCAGGGTCATGGGGAAGGAGCTGTATTGATGTCTCCTTCTGAAAAGGGCATTGGTCACCTGGCGGATACAGCAATGTACCGCGAACTGGGAGATGTTGGCAATGTCCCCATTAGCGGATTGGAAGGAGCCGGTGGCATAGAAGTTGAGAGCCACCGTCACCGTCACTGTCACCAACAGAGACGCCCTGCTCCTCAGCTGTGGCTGCAGATCTCTGCGAAGCAGGTGGCAGATCTCAGTGACCACCTCCCTTCTGAATCGCAGCCTCCGAACACACTGCTCCTCAGACGTGTTCAGATATGAGAACTGCTGGCGGTACACCCTGGGTGGGTAAGGCCTCCTGTGCCGACGCCTGTTGGCCCTTCTCCGTCTGGCCATGATTGGCACTCTCTCACAGGCGTCTCTGAGCCCTTTGAATGCAATGCAGAAAGCCAACGTTTCCACCCATTGCAGCCCCCATTATATGTGGCGACTCTAGGCTATGGCACTGAAAGTTAAATCCAAGGGCAAAGCTCTGGCCTGAAGCCAGAAGTACCTGTGCGAGCGCTGAGTCAAAGCAGAAAGCTCTTTCCCTTTGTCTCTCTCCAAATATCTGTCCCTCACACAGAAGGATTGGCACAAAATAGCTGCCACTTATAATGCAGGAGGAGTCCCCTTTAAATAGTGCCCCCGGCGCCCCGCAGCGACTGGGAACCGTTCCCCTCTACCAGTTGCTGGGGGCGCCAGGCGCACAGAAGGGGGCGCCACTGAAGTTCTGGATCGGGGCGCACCAAGGGCGTTGCACCATGAAATGACGTCAGTGTTGTGTATGTGCCTTTAAGAGAAGAACTGATTCTATACTGCAGTACCGGCAGTGACCACTCCTGTATATAAAGCCATAGCAGGCTTCTGTATTTCAGTCTTGAATTACTCGCTGTTCAGTAAATACCTGTTTTATTGTTCTCCTGCAGTCTGAGTATTATTGACCCTCGGACACTACACTGGCGACGGGCAGGTTTGAACTCACCTGCAGTACTGCATCACCTCACGGGGATCTTTTCCCTGAAGAGAAGGTTCTTGGAGGTCGAAGTCAGAACGGCGGGCGTCGACCGCGGGCAACCGCCCAGGGATCCATCGGAGAGTTGCAGGGGAGGCTGTGGAGAGCTGGGCCTGGCTCCCCAGTTGAGGTGTTCCAGCAAGTCGTGCTGGTAGCAGGTAGTGCGCTGACCCTTCCGGACTGCGGCGGGCTCGGGCTTGATTGAGCGGCTCTGCAAAGGGGCCATGCAGCGTCGTCGGGAGGAAGAGAGAGAGAGAGGGTGGAGCTCAAGAACAGGGCAGCGTGGAGAGGATAGAACGCGGGGAAGGAAAAGTGAGACGCGCCGAAGCCGCGGGTCGCCGCCATTACCCTGTAGAACGCTAGGAGCAGCGTGGCAGCAAGGGGAAGAAAAAGCGCGGGAGGCGCCATTTTAAATCACTCAAGATGCCGAAGAGTGGCAGTATCACTGCTTTCGACAACGAGGTAGAAGACTGGACCACGTATGTGGAAAGAATTGAAGTGTACTGCAAGGCAAATGAGGTGGCCGATGGAAAGAAGGCGTCGGTATTATTAAATTTGATGGGCACGAGAACGTACGGCCTATTGCGGAATTTAATTACCCCAGCCAAACCAATGGAGAAAAGTTTTGAAGAGATTGTTAATACCTTACAGGAACACCTAAACCCTACACCGCTGCTGATAGCAGAAAGATTCAAGTTCCATAAAAGAAACCAGCACAAAGATGAGAGCAATGCTGACTATCTTATGGAACTACGCAAGTTATCGAAGCACTGCCAGTTCGGAGCAGGACTGGCAGACACCTTACGGGATAAGTTTGTCTGCGGGCTCCAGAGTGAAGGAACCCAGAAACGACTACTTTCGGAAAAGGACCTGACGCTAGAACAGGTTTTCAGCATGGCAGTATCCTATGAAGCAGCAGCACGGGGAGCTGTGGAAATACAACGGAAACCACAAGAATACAGCGCTAACGAAATGGTGTATGGAGCAGAAAAGTGCTATCGCTGCGGCAGAACAACCCATGATCAGAAGGACTGCTGGTTTAAGGACAAAGTATGCAGGCAATGTGGGAAAATGTGACACATAGCAAGAGTCTGCAGGTCGGGAAAGAAAACCAACACTACAAGAACTACTAAGGAAAAGTACAAGAAAGTAAAGAAATTGACAGACAATAGTTCGGAAGATCAGGAGAGTGATAAGGACTCCGGGAGCAGGAGACTAAGTTGTCTAAAGTTACACAACGTGATCGCAAAGGAGGATCACCGAACCATTTGGGTCACCCTCATGATAGCAGGGTCCCAAGTAAAGATGGAATTGGATACAGGATCAGCCCTAACTGTCATGAATCGACGAGACTATGAGTGGCTATTCTCACACATACCCTTGAAGGACACGTCCATTGTATTGAAGACATACACGGGGCAAAAGGTCTACCCCAGAGGAAAAATAAGGGTGCCAGTTCAATACAACGGCAAGGAAACACAGAAACTGTATCTATATATACTACCAGATGGAGGACCACCATTATTGGGACGTGAATGGATCCGAAAAATATAATTGGATTGGCATTCCATTCAGGCGCTAACTGTGACTGACAAAAAGGATGATGACGTCACACCTGGACGACTGTCAAAGATTCTAACTGATGCGAAAGAGGTGTTCCAACAACGATTTCGGACTCTAAAAGGAGTAACGGCAATGATAAAAATTGAAGATAACGCAAACCCAAAAATTTTAAGGACAGACCGGTAACTTACGCGATCTGCCCAGCCGTTGAAGCAGAGCTGGAGAGTCTGGAGCGTTCGGGTGTGCTGTCCAAGGTGGACTGGAGTGAGTGGGCCACACCCATCGTTCCTGTAATGAAGAAATCATTGAGCAGCACGCCTGGGGAGCCGAAGAAGGTTCGCATCTGTGGTGACTTCAAGGTAACTGTGAACCCACTCCTGCACACAGTACAATATCCACTTCCACGGATAGAAGATATTTTCGCCTCACTATCTGGAGGGAAATGCTTTACAAAGATTGATCTGGCCCAAGCGTATCTACAAATGGAGGTGGAAGAAGCGTCTAGGAAATACCTCACAATAAACACTCACAAAGGCCTTTACCAGTACAATCGACTGGTATTCGGGGTAGCATCAGCCCCGGCTATTTGGCAGAGGGTGATGGAAGAAGTCCTGCAAGGGATCCCGCGGACCCAGTGTTATTTGGACGACATCCTGGTTACGGGCGAAAATGACAGTGAACACCTTGCCAACCTGGAGCAGGTGCTCACGAGATTACAGGAATATGGGCTACGAGCCAACCGCCCCAAATGCGAGTTCTTCAGGAGACAAATCTCGTATTGTGGCCACATGATTGATGAGGAAGGGTTGCATAAGTCGCCGGACAAGATTGAGGCTGTTCTCAAGGCTCCAGCACCGGAAAATGTGTCGCAACTGAGGTCGTTCCTCGGGTTGGTGAAATACTACCATAAGATCTTGCCGAATTTATCTCCAATTCTGCACCCACTGAACGCCCTACTGCAAACTGGAGTAACATGGAAATGGAGTGATGAGTGTAAGTGTGCCTTTCAGAAATGTAAATGCCTAATCACTTCAAAAGAAGTATTGGCCCACTACAATTCAACACTACCGATTCGGTTAGCATGTGATGCGTCTCCCTACGGCATCGGAGCGGTGCTGTCACACAAATTCCCTGACGGTTCAGAGAGGCCAATAGCCTTTGCCACATGCTCGTTAACCTCAGCCGAGCGTAACTACGCCCAGATTGACAGGGAGGCCCTCAGCCTGGTGTGGGGGGTGAAGAAGTTCAATCACTATCTGCACGGGCAGAAATTCACCCTACTGACTGATCATCAGCCCCTGGTCTCCATTTTTAACCCAAAGAAGGGTGTTCCGGTGATGACGGCGCAACGGCTGCAAAGATGGTCACTTTTTCTAGGGGCACATCAGTACGACATAGAGTACAAGGGTACGAAACAGCATGGAAACGCTGATGGGCTGTCATGCCTACCGTTGCCTATGGTAGTGGAAGCACCTGCAGTGGACCCTGTTGAGATATTCCATGCGACCATAGTCGAATGTCTACCTGTTACAAACTCAAGTATAGAGAAGGAAAAACCGAAATGACCCGACACTCTCTCGGGTCTATGATTTGACGGTGAAGGGATGGCCAGCACATGGCGACTCACTGTTGCCAGCATTCTCGCCAAGGAGAGAACAGCTGTCAGTGTGCCGGGGGACCTTGATGTGTGGATCCCGAGTGGTAATTCCACCCAAGTTGAGAGATAGATTGCTCAATGAGCTTCATGAGGGTCATCTGGGAGGGGTAAAAATGAAGAACCTAGCCAGGGCGTTTGTGTGGTGGCCGGGAATCGATAAAGAAATCGAGGATATGACC
Source organism: Somniosus microcephalus (assembly GCF_052327205.1). Taxonomy (NCBI): domain Eukaryota; kingdom Metazoa; phylum Chordata; class Chondrichthyes; order Squaliformes; family Somniosidae; genus Somniosus; species Somniosus microcephalus. The sequence continues at coordinate 103,663,026 of NW_028225179.1, read as the reverse complement.
AAGAGATGCACAGGATGCCAGAAGGTCCAAAACGCTCCACCACAGGCCCCGCTACATCCATGGGAGTGGCCCTCATCTCCATGGCAACGGGTACACATTGATTTTGCTGGTCCATTTATGGACTCAATGTACCTAATCGCTGTGGACGCCCATTCGAAATGGCCAGAGGTCATCAAAATGTCCTCCACCACCACGGAGAAAACTATTGCAATCCTACGGACCACCTTCACCAGGAATGGCTTGCCAGAACAGATTTGCTCCGACAATGGGCCACAGTTTGTGTCCGAGGATTTCCGGAGGTTTCTGAGGAATAATGGGGTGAAACATTACACATCTGCCCCATATCATCCAGCCACAAATGGATTGGCTGAGAGGTTTGTTCAGACCTTTAAAAAGGCAATAAAGGCAATGTATAACGACGACATACCACTTCAACACAAGATGGATAATTTCTTGTTTGCTTACCGGAATGCGACACATGCAGTCACCAACCAAGCTCCAGCCATAATGTTCTTCAACCGAAGGCTAAGATGTCACCTGGATTTGCTCAAACCAAACATAAGACGAGATGTTGAGGATAAGCAATTCCAGCACATAAATGAGAAGCCAACCAGGAGCTTCAAGATAGGGCAACCTGTCTTGGCCCGCGACTACCGAACAGAAAAATGGCAGCCAGGAACGATATGCACACAGCAGGGACCACTAATGTACACAGTGGACGTTGGAGAGAGCATCGTGAGACGCCATGCTGACCAGATTCTAGAGTCACAGGAACAAGCCAAACCCATACCATGAGCAGGTGCACCTGGTAATCAACCCGAAGTACAGATTGTGTCTACCTCAGAATCAGTGGTATTGGAAGCTGACGAACCAACCAATGACAATGAGCCAGAATCAACTCCGCCGCAAGAACAGGATACTCGAGAAAGGCGCTATCCAGTCAGGATCAGGAAGCCTCCTCAAAGACTGAACTTATAAATGATTATTTCAGTTGATGTATATAGTACAGAGAAAATTGTAATTGTAATTAGTTATTATTTAGTTGTTAAATGAATGTTATGTACTGTTTATCTAAAAGGGGAGGAATTGTTGTGTATGTGCCTTTAAGAGAAGAACTGATTCTATACTGCAGTACCGGCAGTGACCACCTCTGTATATAAAGCCATAGCAGGCTTCTGTATTTCAGTCTTGAATTACTCTCTGTTCAGTAAATACCTGTTTTATTGTTCTCCTGCAGTCTGAGTATTATTGATCCTCGGACACTACAGTCAGGATCTGCGCGCACATCTGAGCGGGTGCTGCGGGTTTGCGCCGCCGCTAAATCTTGACTGAAGTTTGCGAGAGGTGCAGATCACGCCGCGCCCGGGCGCTAGCCGCTTAGCGCCCCACTTCTCCTCCTCCTAAGGCGCTAGCGGCTGGCGCTAACAACTGAATTTCTAGGCCCATGTATGTGAATGCACAAAGTGTGGTAAATAAGGTTGGTGAGCTGCAGGCGCAAACAGCCACATGGGAATATGATGTTGTGGTGACAACAGAGACCTGGCTCAGAAAAGGGCAGGATTGGGCACTAAATGTTCCTGGATGTAAGGTGTTCAGGAAAGATAGGGAAGGAAAGAAAGAAGGTGGGGTGGCAGTATTGATTAAGGGGAATATTAGTGCTGGAGAGAGAGGATGTCCTGGAGGGGTCAAGGACAGAATCTATTTGGTTAGAGTTGAGAAACAATAGAGGTGCCATTACACTACTAGGTGTATTCTATAGGCTGCCAACTAGTGGGAAGGATATAGAGGAGCAAATTTTCAGGGAAATTATGGAGAGGTGCAAGAACTATAGAGTAGTGATAATGGGGGACTTAACTATCCTAATATAGACTGGGATAGTAATAGTGTAAAGGGCAGAGAGGCGGAAGAATTTTTGAAGTGTGTTCAGGAGAACTTTCTTGATCAGTACGTCTCCAGCCCAATGAGGAAGGAGGCATTACTGGATCTGGTTCTGGGGAATGAGGTGGGTCAAGTAGAGCAAGTGTCAGTCAGGGAAACATTTAGGGAACAGTGATCACAGGTTTAGATTAGCTATGGTAAAGGACAGCGAGCAATCTAGAGTAAAAATACTTAATTGGAGGAAGGCCAATTTCAGTGGGTTGAGAATGGATCTGGCCCGGGTAAATTGGAATCAAAGATTGGCAGGAAAAACTGTGATTAAACAATGGGCTGCCTTTAAAGAGGAGATGGTTTGGGTACAGTCGAGGTACATTCGCATGAGGGGGAAAGGTAGGGCAACCAAAGCCAGAGTTCCCTGGATGACGGAACAGATAGAGAGTAAGATGAAGCAGAAAAAGACGTCAGGTTGAGAATACAAGCGAGAACCAGACTGAATTTAGAACGTTCCTAGTGGAAGTGAAAAAGAGAATAAGAGGGGCAAAGAGAGAGTATGAGAATAGACTGGCAGCTAACATAAAAGGGAATCCAAAAGTCTTCTATAGGCATATAAATAGTAAACGGGTAGTAGGAGGAGGGGTGGGGCTGATTAGGGACCAAAATGGAGACCTACGCATGGAGGCAGAGGGCATGGCTGAGGTACTAAATGAGTACTTTGCAGCTGCCTTTACCAAGGAAGAAGATGCTGCCAAAGTCATAGTGAAAGAGGAGGTAGTGGAGAAAATGGATGGGATACAAATTGATAAGGAGGAGGTACTAGAAAGGCTGGCTGATAAGCCACCAGGGCCGATGTGATGCATCCTAGGATGCTGAGGGATGTAAAGGTAGAAATTGCAGAGGTAGTGCCCATAATCTTTCAATCCTCCTTGGATTGTGCCGGATGACTGGAGAATTGCAAATGTTAATCCCTTGTTCAAAAAAGGGTGCAAGGATAAACATAGCAACTACAGGCCAGTCAGCTTAACTTCGGTAGTGGGGAAGTGTTTAGAAACAATAATCCGGGGGTTGATGAGGGCAATGCGGTTGATGTGGTGTTCATGGACTTTCCAAAAGCATTTGATAAAGTGTCACAGAATAGGCTTGTCAGCAAAGTTGAAGTCCATGTACTAAAAGTGACAGTGGCAGCATGGAAATAAAATTGGCTAAGTGACAGGAAACAGACAGTGGCGGTGAACGGTTGTTTTTCGGACTGGGTGAAGGTACACAGTGGGGTTCCCCAGGGGTCGGTACTAGGACCACTGCTTTTCTTGATATATACTAATGACGTAGACTTGGGTGTAGAGAGCAAAATTTCAAAATTTGCAGATGACACAAAACTTGGAAGTATAGTGAACAGTGAGGAAGATAGTGATAGACTTCAAGAGGACATGGACAGGCTGGTGGAATGGGCAGACACATGGCAGATGAATTTTAACACAGAAAAGTGCGAAGTGATACATTTTGGTGGAAAGAACGAGGAGAGGCAATATAAACTAAAGGGTACAATTCTAAAGATAGTGCATGAACAGAGAGACCTGGGGTATATGCACACTAAACATTGAAGGTGGCAGGGCAGGTTGAGAAAGCGGTTAAAAAAGCATACAGGATCCTGGGTTTCATAAATAGAGGCATAGAGTACAAAAGTGAGGAAGTTATGATGAACCTTTATAAAACACTGGTTTGGCCTCAACTGGAGTATTGTGTCTGGGAATCCCTGGCTCAAGACTGCAAAGTGGAGGAGAAGCATCCGGGAAGGCGCTGAACACCTCGAGTCTCTTCGCCGGGAGCAAGCGGAAGCCAAGCGCAGGCAGCTCAAGGAGCGTACGTCAACCCAAGCACCCCACCGACCCGCCCCTTCAAGCACCGTCTGCCCTACCTGTGACAGAGACTGTATGTCCCGCATTGGACTCATCAGTCACCTGCAAATTCATTTTTAATGTGGAAGCAAGTCATCCTCGGATCCGAGGGACTGCCTAAGAAGAAGGAACCTGATGTGTTTTCGGATGATGTTGCCGAGGGCAGCATGTAGATGAGAAATAGAAGGGGGCCAAGGATGTGGAATCTGTATGGGTAGAGCTGAGAAATACCAATGGGCAGAAAACGTTAGTGGGAGTTGTATACAGACTCACAAACAGTAATGCTGAGGTTGGGGATGGCATTAAATGGGAAATTAGAGATGCATGCAATAAGGGCACAGCAGTTATCATGGGTGATTTTAATCTACATATAGATTGGGCTAACCAAATTAGTAACAATACTGTGGAGGAGGAATTCCTGGAGTGTATACGGGATGATTTCCTGGACCAATATGTCGAGGAACCAACTAGGCCATCTTAGACTGGGTATTATGTAAAGAGAAAGGATTAATTAGCAATCTTGTTGTGGGAGGCCCCTTGGGGCGCAGCAATCATAATATGATTGCATTCTTCATTAAGATGGAGAGTGAAGTACTTGTCTCAGAGGCTAGGGTCCTGAATTTAAATAAAGGAAACTACGATGGTATGAGGCGTGAGTTGGCTAGGGTGAATTGGGGAGCGTTACTTAAAGGGTTGACGGTGGATAGGCAATGGCAAACATTTAAAGATCACATGAACTACAGAAGTGGTTCATCCCTGTTTGGCTTAAAAATAAAACAAAAAAGGTGACTCAACCGTGGCTAACAAGGGAAATTAGGGATAGCATAAGATCCAAGGAGAGGACATATAAATTGGCCAGAAAAAGCAGCAAACCTGAGGATTGGGAGCAGTTTAGGATTCAGCAAAGGAGGACAAAGAGATTAATTAAGAGGGGGAAAAAAGAGTACGAGAGTAAGCTTGCTGGGAACATAAAAACTGACTGTAAAATCTTCGATAGATATGTGAAGAGAAAAAGATTGGTGAAGTCAAGTGTAGGTCCCTTGCAGTCAGAATCAGGGGAATTTATAATGGGGAACAAAGAAATGGCAGACCAATTAAATACATACTTTGGTTGTCTTCACAAGGAGGACACAATTAACCTCCCAGAGATGTCGGGGAACATAGGGTCTAATGAGAGGGAGGAATTGAATGAAATCAGTATTTGTAGGGAAATGGTGTTAGGGAAATTGACGGGATTGAAGGCCGATAAATCCCCAGGGCCTCATAATCTACATCCTAGGGTACTTAAGGAAGTGGCCCTAGAAATAGTAGATGCATTGCTGGTTATCTTCCAAAATTCTATAGACTCTGGAACAGTTCCCATGGATTGGAGGGTAGCTAATGTAACCCCACTATTTAATAAAGGTGGGAGAGAGAAAACGGTGAATTATAGACCGGTAAGCCAACATCGGGAGTGGCGAAAATGCTAGAGTCCATTATAAAAGATGTAATAGCAGAGCGCTTGGAAAACAGTGACAGGATCGGACAAAGTCAACATGGATTTACAAAAGGTAAATCATGCTTGACTAATCTACTGGAAATTTTTGAGAATGTAACTTGTAGAATAGATAAGTGGATGTGGTGTATTTGGACTTACAGAAGGCTTTCGATAAGGACCCGCATAAGAGATTAGCATGTAAAGTTAAAGCACATGAGATTGGAGGTAAGGTACTGACTTGGATAGAGAACTGGTTGGCAGACAGGAAGCAAAGTGTTGGAATAAACGGGTCTTTTTCCGAGTGGCATGCAGTGACTAGTGGGGTACCGCAGGGATCGGTGCTAGGACCCCAGCTATTCACAATATATATTAATGATCTAGACGAGGGAACTAGATGTAATATCTCCAAGTTTGCAGATGACACAAAGCTAGGTGGGCATGTGTGCTGTGAGGAGGATGCCGAGAAACTCCAGTATGATTTGGACAGGTTGGGTGATTGGGCAGATGCATGGCAGATGCAGTATAATGTGGATAAATGCGAGGTTATCCACTTTGGTGGCAAAAACAGGAAGGCGGATTATTATCTGAATGGCAATAGATTGGGAGAAGGTGAAGTGCAACGAGACCTGGGTGTCCTTGTGCACCAGTCGCTGAAGGTAAGCATGCAGGTGCAGCAGGCGGTTAAGAAGGCAAATGGTATGTTGGCCTTCATAGCGAGAGGATTCGAGTTCAGGAGCAAGGATGTCTTGCTACAGTTGTACAGGGCCTTGGTGAGACCGCACCTTGAGTACTGTGTGCAGTTTTGGTCGCCTTATCTGAGGAAGGATGTTCTTGCCATGGAGACTGTGCAGTGATGATTCACCAGACTGATACCTGGGATGGCAGGATCGATGTATGAGGAGAGATTGGGTCGATTGGGTTTATATTCGCTGGAGTTTAGAAAAATGAGAGGGGATCTCATTGAAACTTATAAAATTCTAACAGGACTAGGCAGACTAGATGCAAGAAGGATGTTCCCGATGGTCGGGGAGTCCAGAACCAGTGGTCACAGTCAAAGGATAAGGGTTAAGCCATTTAGAACAGAGATGAGGAGGAATTTCTTCACCCAGAGAGTGGTGAACCTGTGGAATTCTCTACCACAAAAGGCAGTTGAGGCCGATTCATTAAATATATTCAAGAAGGAGTTAGATATATTTCTTAAGTCTAAAGGGATCAAGGGATATGGGGAGAAAGCAGGGACAGGGTACCGAATTTGGATGATCAGCCATGATCTCATTAAATGGCGGAGCAGGCTCGAGGGGCCGAATGGCCTACTCCTGCTCCTATCTTCTATGTTTCTATGTTTCTATAAGGATAGATCCTTGGGAGACTCCAGAAGTAACGGTGCAGGAGCTGGAAGAGGAGCCATTGCAGGTGATTCTCTGTCTACGACTGGACAGATAAGAATGGAAACAGGCGAGTGCAGACCCACCCAGACAGTTCCCGTCTCTCAGGACCCCTAGCTCCAGGTGCTTTCAAGCAACATTTGATACTACAACACGAGAAGGAGAAAAAAAATGGCAGAAAATAAATATTTATTAAAATTTATAGTGTAACCAAAGTGAAAGGAAGAGATTGAAATCCACAGGTCCAATACTGCAAGTATATGTGGATATTTTACTGCACTGTTGGAGGGGCAGTACTGAGGGAAGGCTGCACTGTTGGAGGGGCAGTACTGAGGGAAGGCTGCACTGTTGGAGGGGCAGTACTGAGGGAGAGCTGCACAGTCGGAGGAGCAGTACTGAGGGAGAGCTGCACTGTCAGAAGCGCAGTACTGAGGGAGAGCTGAACTGTCAGAGGGGCAGTACTGAGGGAGGGCTGCACAGTCGGAGGAGCAGTACTGAGGGAGAGCTGCACTGTCGAGAGGCAGTACAGAAGGAGCGCTGCACTGTCGGAGGGGCAGTACTGAGGGAGGGCTGCACTATCGGAGGGGCAGTACTGTGGGAGAGCTGCACTGTCGGAGGGGCAGTACTGAGGGAGCGCTGCACTGTCAGAGGGACAGTACTGTGGGAGAGCTGCACTGTCGGAGGGGCAGTACTGAGGGAGGGCTGCACTGTCGGAGGGGCAGTGCTGAGGGAGGGCTGCACTGTCGGAGGGGCAGTACTGAGCGAGCGCTGCACTGTCAGAGGGGTTGTATTGTAGGGATGTCTCGTTCCTATCAAGAGACTGAGGTCAACTCAGCCGATCAAACAAACAATGTTTAATGTAAAACTAATTGGCCTAGAAATTCGGTATAGCCGTGTTTGGGGCGCTAGTCCTGGCAATGCGCAAAGTTTAGTGCCAGGCGCAATTTAGCGCCACCTAGCACGATATTGGGTTGCAGCGCCCCTAAAAGTGATTGCGGCGCTAAATCAGGCGCTGCACGCTACTCTTAAGGCGCTAACCCGGCGGCGCAACCCAATTTCGCCGCGGCGGGGCGCAGCGAGGGTGCTGTCAATAATCACTTTCCCTGAGACACACTGGCGCCGGCCAGCTCTTAAAGGGGCAGGTCAATTGGCAACACCAGACACACTCACTGTCTTGTAGGCCTTGAAAGCGGTGGGAGCCTACCTGTTGCGCACCAGCCTAGCAAGACATGGAAAGGGTGAGGCAGAGGGCGGAACGCCTCACTGATGGGGCATTGGATGCTTTGGTTGGCGCAGTGGAATCAAGGCCAAGGAAGATGGTCGGAGTGTGATTTATGTTTTGGACAGTCTCCCGGGTGTGAGAGGCAGTTATGTGTCAGTGTATTAGTTTTGCTTTCTGTTGCCATATCTTTCTCATGTTTGAAGGAACCACATTTTGTGTAATGAAACACTTTCTTCATTTACAATGGCCATGCCTGCTATTTACATGCATCTTGCCCTTCACAGGCTTGGGGGTATCAGACCGGCTCCATTCCTCTTCTTGGAATGGCAGCAAGCATTCCGTGAGAGGGGCCTAGAAGCTACTTCTGATCAGCCTCTGACGCGCAGCCTGAGAAGTGCTGCTCGCGTAGAAGTTCAGGCCAGCAGGCATCTTCTCAGCCACCGACAGAGATGTCCTGCACCTTATCTGAGGCTGCAGATCTGGCTGAAGCAGCTGGCACAGCTCAGTCACCACCTCCTTTCTAAATCGCAGCTTTCTGACACACTGCTCCTCCGGCATGTTCATGTCGGAAAACTGCTGTCGGAAAACCCTGCCAGCGTAAGGTCTGCTGTGGCGACGTCTGTTGGCCCTCCTACATCTGGACATGCCCGCCCCCCTCTCCCAGCGTCTCAGTGCTCTTTCTAGATGATTCAGCAGCAGGACGTTCACCTCCAATGCAGCCCCCATAATAAGTGCCCACAGGAAGGTTCCCTGTTGTCAAGGCTCACCAACAGCAAGGTGATGGTCAGAAGGCTGAAGATCGTCTGCCTGCGCTGGCTCAGTGGTCAAATGGCTCTCAGTGTGCAGCTCAGCAACTCTTTGTAGCTCTCGAGGAAGTTGTGCTCCAAAAATGGCTGCCGCTTTTAAACCACACCAGTCCCCTTTAAATAACGCTCCTCCAGCCCGAGAGTGACTTGGTAAGGTCCAGGTAAGCTGTCACTATTAGTGCCAGGCACTACGGAGGGGTGCGCCACTGAATTTCCGGTCCGGGGCGCCCAAAAGGCATTGCACACTCAAATGACATCATAATCAGCCTGCGCCCATGAGCGGGTGCTAAGATTTAGCGCCGGCTCTAAATGCATGCTCAATATGGGGCGAGGCGCTAGGTGCCTTGCGCCCGCCCGGAAATTGGCTAACGCCCCACTTCTTGGCCTCTTTAGGCGTTAATCGGTGGCGCTAACAATCAAATTTCTCCCCCATTGAGTTTAACAAACAGATGCAAGAGAACTACGAATACAGGTTTAGTCAATTCGGAGGCTCCACGAGGACTGCTTGGGCGGTCCCGTGGCTGGAGTCATGACGTCATCATATTTTTCCCACCGGTGGGGGTCACATGATGAACGGCGTGACGTCATCGCTTTTGCCCGCACTCTTAAAGGGACCGCGCTCTGTACATGCAAACAGTATATACAAAGATACAGACTCAGGCTGTAGCTAACATATTGTTAAAGGGAATTATATACATTTGATCGGAGTCCCTTAGTGGCTCCGCCACATGCGCCCCCCCCAGAATTGTCTTTAACAGAAAAAGTGAAACGGCGAGGAGGCCTGACAAGCCTGTCAGAGCGACTTTTGTACACTTGGAGTGGAAGCTGCTGGACGGCGGGCAGGCTGGCGGGTGCTTGCGCTTGATCTGGCACGGCGACTGTGGGCGGTCGGCCACGTTTTGGTGGCTGTGCAGTCTCGACCGGGCGGTCAAGGTCCAAGTGTGCCGGCTTCAAGCGGTCAACTGAAATGTGGTCCGGTTTACCTCCGATATCCACCGAGAAAGTTTTGTCTCCCGGCTCTAGCACGCGGAAAGGATCAGTGTAAAGGGCCTTGAGTGGATCCCGATGAGCGTCGTGGCGGATGAACACATATTCGGCATTCTTCAGCTCTGCTGGGATGTGGGAGCTCTGAAAGCCGTGATGCGACGTTGGTACTGGTGCAAAACACCTGGCTGCCTCCTGGTGGCTGATGAGTTGATTGGATGCGGACCATGGCTCTGTTGGAGTCGGAAGGAAATCCCCTGGTACGCGTAACGGCTGGCCATAGACGAGCTCTGCCGAGGATGAGCGAAGATCTTCCTTGGGTGCCGTGCGAAGGCCCAACAGGAACAATGATAGCCTGCCCACCCATCCAGCGCCTTGGAGGCTGGCCCTCAGTGCGGCTTTGAGCGACCTGTGAAACCGTTCGCACAGGCCGTTCGCCTGTGGATGGTAGGCTGTGGTGCGATATAGCTTGATGCCGAGCCCCTGAGCCACTGCGTTCCGAGCTCAGAGGAAAATTGAGGTCCATGATCAGAAGAGATGTCCGCCGGTACCCCGAAACGGGTGACCCAAGAGGAGATGAATGCCCTGGCTACGTCTGCTGAAGTGGTGGATGACAAGGGAACTGCCTCTGGCCATCTAGTGGTGCGGTCTATCATCGTAAGGATATGTGTAAACCCATGAGAAGGTGGAAGTGGCCCCACCAGGTCCACATTCATGTGTTCGAACCGTTGCTCCGGAACAGCGAAGGTGGCCAATGGAGCTTTGACGTGACGCTGCACCTTGGCCTTTTGGCAGACCACGCAGGTGTTGGCCCAGTCGCGGACATCCATATGCATGCCCCGCGAAACGAACTTGGATGACATCAGCCTTTGCGAGGCCTTCATGCCAGGGTGTGACAACCCGTGTATGGCGTCAAACACTTTTCGGTGCCAGGCGACCGGCACGATAGGGCGAGGATCTCCTACGGAGACGTCACAAAGCAGCGTGGTGCCTGTGGCGTGGAATTTGACGTCAGCCGCTTGGAGGCTAGAGGGGCTGGTTCGGTAAGCTTGCACCTCTGGATCCGAGGCTTGATCCGCAGCCATGAGGGCATAGTCGATGCCGAGCTGGACTGCCTGAACGGTTGCACGGGAGAGGCAATCCGCCACCAGGTTGTCTTTACCGGCCACGTGCTGAATATCAGTAGTGAATTCAGAGATAAACGTTAACTGACGTTGTTTTCGGGCTGACCACGGTGCGGCAGTCTTGGCCATAGCGAACGTTAGTGGCTTATGGTCTACAAAAGCAGTGAAAGGACGTCCTTCCAGCAAGAACCGGAAATGGCGGATGGCCAGAAAAAGAGCCAGCAACTCCCGGTCGAAGGTACTGTACTGCCGCTCGTTTCGCCGTAGTTGATGGCTGAAGAACGCCAGCGGTTGCCATGTTCCATTTACCCACTGTTCCTGCACTGCGCCGATGGCGTAGTCTGACGCGTCGGTGGTGAGGACGATGGTGGCACCTGGCAGCGGGTGCGCCAGCATGGTCGCGTTGGCGCGGGCGCTTTTTGTGTCAACGAATGCCCGGTCCATGTCGACCGTCCAGCTTACCGGGTCCTTGCCAGACTTGCCCTTGAGGGCCTCGTACAGGGGCTGCATGAGCAGAGCTGCCTTAGGCACGAAGTGGTGGTATCCCGAGGAACTCCTGCAGGGCCTTGATGTTCTGCGGGCGCTGAAAGGATGTCACCGCCTCTACCTTTGCTTGCAAAGGCACCACTCCCTCCGATGTAATGCGATGTCCCAGGAAATCAATGTGGGGCAGACCAAACTGACACTTGGCCGGGTTGAGAATCAGGCCGTGTTGGCTGAGGCGACGAAAGAGGGTGCGTAGGTGCGCGATGTGTTCCTCCTTATTTCGACTGGCCACGAGGATGTCATCTAAATAGATGAAAAGGAACTTGAGGTCCCGCAGCACGGAGTCCATGAGGCGCTGGAAGGCCTGGGCAGCGTTCTTCAACCCAAAAGGCATCCTCATGAATTCAAAAAGGCCGAATGGGATGATGACTGCGGTCTTCTGCATGTCCTGTGGGTGCACCGGGACCTGGTGGTAGCCTCGGACCAGATCCACCTTGGAAAACACGGTGTTCCCAGCCAAATGGGCAGAGAAATCCTGAATGTGGGGGATCGGGTATCGATCAGGAGTGGTAGCGTCGTTAAGTCGCCGATAGTCGCCGCATGGCTGCCATCCGCCGCCAGGTTTCGGTACTATGTGGAGAGGTGACAACCAGGGACTATTGGACCGGCGAATCATCCCCAGGCGTTCCATCGTAGCGAACTCCGCCTTCGCGACCGCCAGCTTGCCGGGTTCAAGGCGCCGGGCCCGCGCGTGGTGTTCCACACCATGCTTCGTGGCCGTAGAGGAGAATGTGGGCCTGGTCAGGTCTGGAAATTCACCGAGCAGGCAAGCGAACTCGTCCGGAGTTGGGAAAGCGCAGGAGACGGTGCGCGACATGGTGGTACCATGGTGGCAAGGAATGGAGTGAAACGTGGCCGCGTTGATCAGCCGCCGGTTCTGCACATCGAGCAGGAGGCTGTTGGCGCACAGGAAATCCGCACCGAGGACGGCTTGTGAAACCTTGGCTGTAACAAATTCCCAAACAAATCACTGGCCGCCAAAGCACACCTGGACCTGCCGTTTGCCGAAGGTCCGGATAGCTCCGCCATTAGCCGCTTCAAGTGAGAGGCCGTGCCTCCCAGCTTGAACATCAATAGCGGACGCGGGTATAATGCTGCACTGTGCGCCGGTGTCGCACAGGAATCGCCGACCAGAAATGGAATCGGTGATGAACAACAGTTTGCCAGAATTTCCAATTGCCATCGCAGCCGCGGGGCACCCGTCAGACCCGTTCTTCTTTTGCTGGGGTTGCAGTTGTTTTTTTGGGGGGAGAGAAGCTCCAGGGAGGGCGGCAACATCTGGTTTTCGCGCCAAACTGCGCGTGGTAGGAGCACAGCCCCGAAGGTTGAGGAGCTGGGGTGGCGTCTGTGGGGGATGGGTGCCTCGTGGCAGCACAGTACTGCTGCGTCACCGCGATAATCTTGTCCGCTTCGGCAGCAAGCGCTGCGCAGTCTGAGACTTCGGACCTGGCCAGGGCAGCTTATACTTGCTCCGGTAACTGACTGAGGAAGAGCTCCCTAAAGAGGAAGCATTCTGGTTCGGAGCCAAGGAGCGTGAGCATTTGGCTCATGAGCTCAGATGGCTTGGAGTCCCCGAGGCCGGGCATAGCGAGCAGTCAGCGGGCGCGCTCCAACTTTGTGAGCCCGAAGACCAATAACAACCGCGCCTTGATTGTTTCATACTTGCGGTCGTCCGGGGGGTTCTCAAGCAGGCTGATGATCCGCGACGCGGTGGAGCTGTCAAGTGCGGAGACCACGTAAAAATATCGGGTCTGATCCGCAACGATGTTCCGTAATGCAAATTGGGCTTCGACCTGGATGAACCACGCGGTCACTTGTTGCTCCCAGAATTGCGGTAGCTTCAATGCAACGGCGTTTGTTTCCATGCTTCGTTCCTTCTGCGAAAACCGTTCGCAAAAGTTGGGGGTCACCAATGTAGGAATGTCTAGTTCCTATCAAGAGACTGAGATCGACTCAGGTGATCAAACAAACGATGTTTAATGTAAAACTAATTGAGTTTAACAAACAGATGCAGGAGAACTACGAATACAGGTCTAGTCAGTTCGGAGGCTCCACAAGGACTGCTTGGGCGGTCCCGTGGCTGGCGTCATGACGTCATCACGTTTTTCCCGCCGGTGGGGGATCACGTGATGAACGGCGTGACGTCATCGTGTTTGCCCGCGCTCTTAAAGGGACCGCGCTCTGTACATGCAAACAGTATATACAAAGATACAGACTCAGGCTGTAGCTAACATATTGTTAAAGGGAATTATATACATTTGATCGGAGTCCCTTAGTGGCTCTGCCACAGTATTATAGAATAGAATCACAGAGTAGAACATCACAGAAGGAGGCCCCTTCAGTCCATCGAGTCTGCACTGGCTCTTTCAAAGACCAATTGAGTTAGTCCCACTGCCCCGCTCGCACTCCATGTCCCTGCAATTTTTTCTCCACAAGGATTTATCCAGTTCCCTTTTGAAGGCTACTATTGAATCTGTATCCACCACAGTTACAGGCAGAACAATCCAAATCCTAACCACATGTTACGTAAAAATGTTTTTGCTCATGTTGCCTCTGGTTCTTTTGCCAATCACCTTAAATCTGTGCCCTCTCGTGATCGAGCCTTCAGCCATTGGAAACTAAGAACATAAGAATTAGGACCAGGTGTAGGCCATACGGCCCCTTGAGCCTGCTCCACCATTCAATAAGATCATGGCTGATCTTCGATCTCAACTCCACCTCCCCGCCAGATCCCCATATCCCTTCATTCCCCTAGAGTCCAAAAAATCTATCTCAGCCTTAAATACACTCAATGACTCAGCATCCACAGCCTATTGGGGTAGAGAATTCCAAAGATTCACAACCCTCTGGGTGAAGAAATTCCTCCTCATCTCAGTCTTAAATGGCCGACCCCTTATCCTGAGACTATTCCCCCTAGTGCTAGACTTACCAGCCAGGGGAAACAACCTCTCAGTACTGTTTCTCTTTATTTACTCCATCTAAACCCTTCATACTTTTAAACATCTCCATCAAATCTCCTCTTAGCCTTCTCTGCTCCAAGGAGAACAACCCAGCTTCTCTACTCTCTCCCCGGAACTGTAATCCCTCATCCCTGGAACCATTGTAGTAAATCTCTCCACCCTCTCCAAAGCCGTCATGTCCTTCCAAAAGTGTGGTGCTGAGAATTGGACACAAGCTGGGGCCGAACTAGCGTTTTCTATCGGTTTAGAATAACTTCCTGGCTTTTGTACTCTTTGCCTCTATTTATGAAGCCCAGGATCCCATGTGGTTTATTAACTGCTGTGTTAAGTTGTCCTGCCACCTTCAAAGATTTGTGCACAAGTACCCCCAGGTCTCTCTGTTCTTGTACTCCATTTAAGATTGTACTGTTTAGTGTGTATGGTCTCTCCTCATTCTTCCTACCGAAATGTATCACCTCACACTTGGCTATACAGGGGATCATTTCAAAGTTTGCAGATGACACGAAACTCAAATGTAGTGAACAATGAGGAGGATAGTAACAGACTTCAGGAGGACAGGCAGATGGGTGAAATGGGCAGACACGTGGCAGATGAAATTTAACAGAGTGAAGTGTGAGTTGATACATTTTGGTGGGAAGAGGCAATATGAACTAAATGGGACAAAATTAAAGGGGGTGCAGGAACAGAGAGACATGAGGTGCATGGACACAAATCTTTGAAGGGGGCAGGACAAGTTGAGAAGGCTGTTAAAAGCAGATGGGATCCTTGGCTTTATTAATAGAGGAATAGAATGTAAAAGCAAGAAGTTATGCTAAACCTTTATAAACACAGGTTAGGCCCCAGCTGGAGTCTTGTGTTCAATACACCACACTATAGGAAGGATGTCAAGGCCTAGGAGAGGGGGCAGAAGAGATTTACCAGAATCGTACCAGGGATGAGGGACTTCAGTTACGGGGATAGACTGGAGAAGCTGGGGTTGTTCTCCTTCTAGCAGAAAGGGTTAAGTGGAGATTTGATCGAGGTGTTAGAGTAAATAAGGAGAAACTGTTTCCACTGACAGGAGGGTCAGTAACCAGAGCAAACAGATTTCAGATAATTGGCAAAAGAACCACAGGGGAGATGAGAAGTCATTTTTTTTACGCAGCGAGTTGTTGTGATCTGGAATGCACTGCCTGAAAGGGCGGTGGAAACAGATTCAATAGCAATTTTCAAAAGAGAATTGGATAAATACTTGAAGGGGAAAATGTGCAAGGCTATGGGGAAAGAGCAGGGAGTGGGATTAATTGGATAGCTCGACCAAGGAGCCGGCACAGGCCCGATGGGCCCAATGGCCTCCTTCTATGTTGCATCATTTTATGATTGAAATAAGTTGACCGTAGAACAAGAAACTGCGTTCCATACAACCCATTTCCCAATACCGAAGGAGTGTTGAGAGAGTTGGGCCATATTACTGGACACAGCACACAATGTCTCAACAGCTGAACAGCAGAGTGAAAACCTTACAGTGGGTGAGAGACTTGGGCTGTTGGCCAGAAATGGCAATGAATGGAACAATACACTGTCACCAATGTCTCACACGCGCCCATGTAAATATGATCACCACAAAATAAAGGAGCCCCAGCCACCCTGTGACCCGACTAAAACATGAACCATGGTGCTCATTACAAATTGATTGGCTAGAGCCTTAAACTACAACCGCAATAGGAAACTAATATATTTGACTTGTAGCGGATTAGTTTTGAAATGGGTGCAAGCTATCCCCATTGCTAAAGCTCTGGTAGGACAATAAACCACTCAGTGAGGTTCTCCAAAAGAGGTCAGGGCTCAATGCATGAATTTGTTGGACATAAAACCAGCTCCACAATTCACACAGTCACCAGGGACAGTAGAGAGAACAAACTGCACTTTATAAATAATTTCCAGAAAATTTGGAGCAATAAATGGCAGGGATTGGGATGTGAAGTTGCCATTAGCCTCGCTGGCCAGCAGATCCAGTCCTTGCTGCGCTCTGGGTTTGAGACCCTAATGACAGGGCGAAGTACGAGACGCCCAGAGCTCCTCATGTACGAGGGGTTGTCGGACTCTCTGAAGGGAGTAGTTGATCAAACCGAGTCTGTCATTCATCTGAACAAGGCCATCAGGGAAATGAATGGGTGGATGGCCCAGCAATTGGGAAGGGCTGCTGATACAATCAAAGGAAACCAGGAACTTACACACATGGAGTATTTGTACCTAGTTGGTGATAAGGTTCTGTTAAAATGGTTCAGTAATCCTTCCCACTCACTGTATCCCAAGTGGAGAGCACCGTTCACAGTAATGGAGACACTGGGTCCAAACAGTTAGAACTAAGGACACCAAATGACAAATGGAGGGTAAGTGGGACCATGTGGACCAAACAAATCCTGATCAAAGAGACAATGCTGAAGTGGTAAGCGACTGGCCAGAAATAAAATTTGGCCCACTGATTCGGGAGTCCTGACCCAGGAGTATTATGTATTATAATTCAGAATGTATAACCACTGGTTATTGATTTACAAAAATGGGCACCGATAGTCCAGACCAATTGGACCGGTCTGCCAAAGTTTGATCATAGGACAAGATACTGCAGTAAGAACAGAAGCTCAGACTTAGAGGGACTGTGGCAGGAGAACTGGGCAAGAGGAAGTAAGCAACAATCAATTTCAAGAATTCAAGCAAGGATTCTTTGAATTCAGGATCCAAGAACAAACCTTGATCCCGGACTGGGAATTTGCCAATCTACTGCACGGAAATAAAAACATGCCCTGGACTGTAAGGAACCACAGAATGATCCAGAGGAGGAAGAGAGTGAGAAGGGAAGGAAAAGGTCCCTATGAGAGAAGTTGGGAATGGGAGGATTCGGTACAGCAACTGGTTGGAATACCCCATCAGTTAAGGATTTGGAAATTCAGGAAGACAAATTTAAAATATAGCCAGAGAGGCTATACGGACAGTCGGGAGGGTGGCACAGGTCATCATAGGACTGGCTCTGGAAGAAATCGAGACTATTGTGGATTAAAAACTCTAGCCAGAATAGAATTACGTAGAATATACAGCACAGAAACAGGCCATTCGGCCCAACCAGGCCATGCCAGCGTTGATGCTCCACTCGAGTCTCCTCCCATCCTTCCTCATCTAACTCTATCAGCAGAACCATCTATTCCCTTCTCCCTCATATACTTATCTAGCTTCCCCTTAAATGTGTCTATACTATTCCCCTCTACTGCTCCTCGCAGTAGCAAGTTCCACATTCTCACCACTCTGTGGGTAAAGCAGTTTTTTCTGAATTCCCTATTTGATTTCTTGGTAACTATCTTATATTGATGGCCTCTAGTTTTGCTCTTCCCCACAAGTGAAAACCCTCTCTCTCTGTCTAATCTATCAAAATCTATCAGAATTTTAAAGACTTCTATTAGGTCACCCCTCAACCTTATCTTTTGAAGAAAAGAAAGGCCCAGCTTGTTCATCCTTTCCTGATCGTTAGAACTGAGAAACAAGTAGATGTGAGCAATTGATTGCCTCTAGACCGTGTACACCTAGTGAATCAACAACAAATAGTAAACATCTTGAGCAGATCATTGGAACAAACAATACAGGGATTCATCCCTGTCGATCTATTAAATAATATAACCATCCGAGTCCGGTATTGCCAATGGCATAATCGGCGAGACCATGCAGACACTGCGAGAATGGATGAACGGACACCACGCAACAATCACCAGGCAGGAGTGTTCCCTCCCAGTCGGGGAACACTTCAGCAGTCAAGAACATTCAGCCTCCGATCTTCGGGTAAGCATTCTCCAAGGCGGCCTTCAAGACACACGACAACGCAAAATCGTCGAGCAGAAACTGATAGCCAAGTTCCGCACCCATGAGGACGGCCTCAACAGAGATCTTGGGTTCATGTCACGCTACATGTAACCCCACCTGACGCAGGGTCATCCAGACTCGAGTCGACATTGGCTTGTTCTCTGCACAGATGCGGCCGGACCTGCTGTGATTTCCAGCCAAAAAAAATGTTTTTTGTCTGTTTTTTTGTTTTTCATACAGACCCCAGCATCTGCAATATTTGACCCCTTGTGACCCCACCTCATTGTTCTTTGATGTAATGTTTCCCTGACTGACCTGGTTGGACACCATTCACACCTTTGACTGCTGTGATTATCTCTCTGCTGAGGTGTGATAAATGGCAGTTGGAAAGGTTACCTGTAAACATCTGACATGATTCTCTGACTATATAAGCTGTGTCTTTATGCACTTCTCCACTTCACCTGAAGAAGGAGCAGCGCTCCGAAAGCTTGTGATTTCAAATAAAGCTGTTGGACTATAACCTGGTGTTGTGTGACTTCTTACATAATCTGGATGGAAAGAATACGGATATAAAATATAAAACTCCATCAGCGATCCTTTATGATTTTGGACAAGTTGTGCTGGTTATACTGGAATACAACCGATAAATCAGCTAAAAACGGGACGGATCCCCTTTGAAACTCGACATAAGCCAGAAACCCCGCCTCACCCACCTGAAAATGATCCCACATCTATCCGTTCAGAATTGAAATGTTAGAGCTGCTCCCAATGTTTGACCCCGAGAAGGACGTGATTTATCAACTCCACTCGATTGTGAATGTTGGAAACATTAAGAAAAACATAAAGGAATGCACACCCAGCCTATATTGTCTATGTTGAAGTTTCAGAAGGATTGAGGGGACAATAGTCAGGATCCTACTTCTGTTTTTAATGAAGATATCACACAATGAAAATCTACATATTCAAATAATGTTTGGAAAGAGAGACTTTAAGTGGTCTCCATGATGATATTGAGCAAATACATACGAATGTATGAACAAGTGAGTGATACTGTACACATATTGCAAGAGGTGTGTGTTAAGTCCGTGAATGATTGAGACACCGACTAGCAGGAGTGAAAACAAACAGATCTTTACTGGTGGAAGGCAATAACGAAACTAACAAACAGAGGCTCTCTAGCGCCTTTTATACAGGGGTGGTCACTGCCGGTAATGCTGTCCAAGACCAGTTATTCTCTTAAAGGTACATACACAACAATTCCTCCCCTTTTAGATAAACAGTACATAACATTCATTTAACAACTAAAGGATAACGAATTACAATCACAATTACGGTTGCTAGATACATTGGTTAAGTTTAAGCAATTATAAGTTCAGTCTTTGAGGAGGCTTCCTGATTCTGTCTGGATAACGCCTCTTTGGGGTATCAGGTTCTTCTGGCAATGTTGAGTCGGACTCAATGTTGTTGTTTGGTTCATCTGCTTCCAATATTACCGGTTCTGCGGTAGCTGCAATTGGAACGTCGATTTCATTACCAGGTGTATCAGATCGTGGTGTGGAGTTGACGTTTTCCAGTGACTCTAGAATCTGGTCAGCATGGCTTCTTACAATGCTCTCCCCAACGTCCACGGTATACATGAGAGGTCCTTGTCGTGTACAAATCGTTCCTGGCTGCCATTTATCAGTGCGGTAGTCCCGGGCCAAAACTGGTTGACCTATCTTAAAACTCCTGGTCAGCCTTTCATTCATGTTCTGAAACTGCCTGTTCTCCACATCTCTTCGGACGTTTGGCTTAACCAAATCCAAGCGGCATCGTAGTCTTCGATTGAAGAACATCATGGCTGGAGTTTGGTTGGTAACCGCATGTGTCGCATTCCGGTAGGCAAACAAGAAGTTGTCCACCTTGTGTTGTAGGGGTATATCTTCATTACACATTGCCTTGATAGCCTTCTTGAATGTTTGGACAAACCTCTCGGCCAATCCATTAGTGGCTGGATGATATGGGGCGCATGTGTAATGCTTAACACCATTGTTCTTTAAGAACCTCTGGAACTCTTCAGACACAAACTGTGGTCCATTGTCAGAGCAAATCTGTTCAGGCAGCCCATTCCTGGCGAATATGGTTAGTAAAACTGTGATAGTTTTTTCCGTGGTGGTTGAGGACATTTTTATTACCTCTGGCCACTTTGAATGTGCATCCACCGCAATTAAAAACATCGAGTCCATGAAGGGACCAGCAAAATCAATGTGCACCCTTTGCCATGGAGATGAGGGCCACTCCCATGGATGTAGAGGAGTTTGTGGTGGGGCATTTTGGACCTTCTGGCATCCTGGACAGCTCTTGGTCATCTCTTCGATTTCTCTATCGATTCCCGGCCACCACACAAACGCTCTGGCTAAGTTCTTCATTTTTACCCCACCCAGATGACCCTCATGAAGCTCATTGAGCACTCTATCCATCAACTTAGGTGGAAATAGTAATCTGGATCCACACATCAAGGTTCCTCTGCACACTGACAGCTGTTCTCTTCTCGGCATGAATGCTGGCAGCAGTGGTTCGCCATGTGCTGGCCATCCCTTCTCCGTTAAATCATAGACCCGGGATAGTGTCGGGTCATTCCGTGTTTCCTTTTCTATGCTTGCATTCGTCACAGGGAGACATTCGACTATGGTCGAGTGGAATATCTCCATTGGATCCACTGCAAGTTCTTTTTCCACCGTCGGCAACGGTAGGCGCGACAATCCATCAGCATTCCCATGCTGTTAAGTTCCTTTGTACTCGATGTCATATTGGTGTGCCCCTAGGAAAAGGGACCACCTCTGTAGCCGTTGTGCTGTCATTATCGGTACGCCCTTCTGAGGGTTAAAAATGGAGACAAGAGGTTGATGATCAGTTAGTAGAGTAAATTTTTGACCGTGCAGGTAGTGATTGAACTTCTTCACCCCCCACACCAGGCTGAGGGCCTCTCGGTCAATCTGGGCGTAGTTACGCTCGGCCGAAGTTAACGAACGTGATGCAAAAGCTATCGGCCTCTCTAACCCATCAAGGAATTTATGTGACAGTACCGCCCCAATGCCGTAGGGAGACGCATCACACGCCAGTCTTATCGGTAGTGATGGGTTGCAGTGAGCCAATACTTCTCTTGAAGTGATTAGGTCCTTACTCATCTGAAAGGCCCGCTTACAGTCATTGCTCCATTTCCATGCTACTCCCGTTCGTAGTGGGTGCAGAATTGTGGACAAATTCGGTAAAAACTTATGGTAGTAATTCACCAATCCGAGGAATGACCTCAGTTGCGACACATTTTCAGGCGCTGGGGCCTTAACAACCGCTTCAATTTTGTCAGGGGACTTATGTAACCCCTCTTCATCAATCACGTGGCCACAATACGATATCTGTTTCTTAAAAAGCTCGCACTTGGGGCAGTTGGCTCGTAGCCCATGTTCACGTAGTCTAGTGAGCACCTGTTCTAGGTTGTTAAGGTGTTCACTGTCATCTTCAACTGTCCCTAGGATGTCATCTAAGTAACACTGAGTCCCCAGAATCCCTTGCAGGACTTGTTGCATCGCTCTTTGCCATATCGCCTGAGCTGATGCTACTCCGAATACCAGTCGATTATACTGGTAAAGACCTTTGTGAGTGTTTATCGTGAGATACTTCCTAGAGGATTCTTCAACCTCCATCTGCAAATATGCTTGTGCTAGGTCAATTTTTGTAAAACGCTTCCCTCCAGATAGTGAGGCGAAGATATCTTCTATCCTTGGAAGAGGATATTGTACTGTGTGAAGGACTGGGTTCACCGTCACCTTGAAGTCCCCACAGATGCGAACCTTCCTTGGCTCCTCAGATTTATTGTTTAACGTTTTCTTCATGACAGGAATGATGGGTGTCGCCCACTCACTCCAGTCTACCTCAGATAACACGCCTGCATTCTCCAGATTCTCCAGCTCTGCCTCGACGGCTGGGCGAATTGCATATGGTACCAGTCTTGCTTTGAAAAACTTGGGAATTGCATTCTCCTCTATTTTTATCGAGGCGGTTACGCCTTTAAGAGTGCCCAGTTCTTGTTGAAATACCTCTTTGGTGTCAGCTGAGATTGTTGACAATCGTCCAGGAGTGACGTCGTCATCCTTTTTACCAGCCACCGTCAGTGCCTGAATGGAGTGCCAGTCTAAACTTATCTTTCTGATCCATTCACGTCCCAATAACGGTGGTCCACCATCCTGCAGAATGTAGAGATACAATTTCCGTATTTCCTTGCCGTTGTATTTGACAGGCACCCTTATTTTTCCTCTGGGGTATACTTTTTGCCCCGTATACGTCCTCAAGACAATGGATGTCTCTCTCAAGGGTATGTGTCAGAATAGCCGCTCGTAGTCTCGTCGATTCATGACGGTTAGTGCTGATCCTGTATCCAATTCCATTTTGACTTGGGACCCTGCTATCGTGAGGGTGACCCAAATGGTTCGGTGATCCTCTTTTGTGATTACATTGTGAAGTTTGAGACAGCTTAGTCTCTTGTTCCCGGATTCACTATCGCTCCTCTGGTCTTCGGAACTACTGTCCGTCATCTTTTGTACTTTCCTGTACGGTTCCTTAGTAGCCTTTTTGTTGTCGTTGGTCTTCTTCCCAGACCTGCAAACTCGTGCAATGTGTCCCATCTTTCTGCATTGCTTGCATATTTTGTCCTTGGACCAGCAGTCCTTCTGGTCATGGTTAGTTCTGTCGCAGCGATAACATTTTGCAAATCCCCGTGTCAGTTCGTGGGTGCCGTATTCCCGTGGCTTTTGTTGTATTTCCGCAGCTCCCCTGGCTGCTGCTTCGTACGATACTGCCACGCTGAAAGCCTTATCTAGCGTCAGCTCTTTCTCTGAGAGTAACCTCTTCTGGGTTCCTTCACTCAGGAGTCCACAGACAAATTTGTCCCGTAGGGTATCTGCCAGTCCTGCTCCGAACTGGCAGTGCTTTGATAGCTTGCGTAGTTCCGTAAGGTACTCAGCATTGCTCTCATCTTTATGCTGAGTTCTCCTGTGGAATTTAAATCTTTCTGCTATCAGCAGCGGTTTAGGTGTTCCTGTAGGATAGCAACAATTTCGTTAAAACTCTTCGTCTTCGGTTTGGCTGGAGCAATCAGGTCCCGCAATAGGCCGTACGTTCTTGCGCCCATTAAGTTTAGCAGTACCGATGCCTTTTTCTCATCGGCTATTTCGTTTGCCTCGCAATATGCCTCGACTCTTTCCACATATGTGGTCCAGTCCTCTATTGCATTATCAAAGGCAGTGATACAGCCAGTCTTCGGCATCTTAGAAATCTAAAATGGCGCCTCCCGCGCTTTGCCTTCTTCCCTGATTTTAAAAAATGGTGCTTCCCGGGCTTTGCCTTCTTCCCCGCTGGATTAAGATGGCGCCTCCCGCGCTTTGCCTTCTTCCCCGCTGTTGCTAGCTACAACCTGCAGCTCCTCGCGGCTTCCTGCGCGTATTATATATATTTCCTTTGTTATTTTATTATTTTCCCGTCGTGGAACAACCCTGTGGGACTCTTGCCTCCCTCTTCTCGGGTCTGTACGCAGCCCGGCTTTGTAGCACCGGCCGCGTCCTGTGTGCTCCACCCTCTCTCTCTCTCCTCTTCCCGACAACACTGCTCGGCCCCGTTGCAAGCCACCCGCTCGAGTTCTAGACCGCCGCAGCCCAGGAAGGATCAGTGTACTACCCGCCACCAGCCCGATTAGCTGAAGCACCGTCGACAGGAACCAAGCCCCGCTCTCGACAGCCTCTCCTGCAATCTTCAATTCCGCTGGCTCAGGGGCGGATGCCCACGGTCGACGCCCGTTTCTACTGCTTCTTTCTTCCTTCTGGCCTCGATCTCTGCTCATTTCGCTTCAGGAATGGATCCCAGGAGGTGGTGCAGACTGTAGGTAAGTTCATATCTGCTCGTCGCCAATATTATGTCCGTGTGTAATTGAGACACGGACAGCAGGAGTTGATCATAACAAGTCTTTACTGAATGGAGACAATTGAGAAACTGAAACTACAGAGGGCTGCTAGTGCCTTTTATACAAGGGTGGTCACTGCCGGTACTGCAGTCTGAGACCAGTTAGTCCCTTAAAGGTACATACACAACAGGATCGGTCATGGCCCTGTGGGTAGCGGAGCGGGCCCAGGGGCCGTGTAGCCTGATCCTGCTCCTATTTCGTGTGTCTAATTCTGTTAGATTCAGGAGATGGTTCTGTGATAGTGGATTGGCGGTTAGGTTCAGATCAGCCATGATCTTATTGAATGGCGGAGCAGGCTCGAGGGGCCGATTGGCCTACTCCTGCTCCTATTTCTTATGTTCTTATGTTCTTATGTAAAGACCCACAGGCTGGCAGTCAGGTTTTTAAAGCAAGAAAACTAGAGGCGACATGAAGAAAAAAAATAAACAGTGAGTTGTTGTGATCTGGAATGCGCTGCCTGAAAGGGCGGTGGAAACAGATTCAATAGTAATTTTCAAAAGGGAATTGGATCAATACTTGAAGGGAAAGATTTGCTGGGCTCTGGAGATGGAGCCAGGGAGTGGGACTATGAATAGCTTCTTCACAGAGCTGGCACAGACACGATGGGCCGCTGTACTCGAGAGAATATCCAACAGCAGACCCAAACTTGTAATATAGATATTTGGAAAAGAGGAATCCGGGAATGGAGTGAAAGGGACCCAGTTACTGAGCTAGAAGGGTACAATGGGCCGGGTGACCTCCCCCTGTACTAGAATTTCTTTGAATCTCTTATTAGGGTAGAAGTAATGCTGCAGCTGTACAGAGCTCTGGTTAGACCACACCTGGGGCTCTGTGAGCAGTTCTGGGCACCACACCTTAGGAAGGGTATATTGGCCTTGGAGGGAGTGCAGCGTAGATTTACCAGAATGATTCCCGGACTCCAAGTGTTAAATTACGAGGAGAGATTACACAAACTCAGGTTGTATTTCCTAGAATTTAGAAGGCACAGGGGTGATTTGATCGAAGTTTTCAAGATATTAAGGGGAACTGATAGGCAATGTTACACCTGATTTATTTTGGGTGCGCGGCCTCTTTAATGGGCTGTGTGGCCCATTCGCAGTCATGCCGGTCTCGGGCTGCGCGTGATTGGCAGAGAGCTGCACAGGTTAGAGGGAATGCTGCTGATAGGGTAGATAGTGCCTTGTGCATTGAGTGGTGCTGGAGTTTTGCTAAGTGGGAGAAAAATCATTTAAGTGTATTTTGTGAATTTTAGTGTGTTAAGAAGTCAATTATTTGAAGTAAGTTTAATTTTTCAAGGGATTTTTTAACTCTTGGGCAGTTTAAACTGGAAGTAGAATCCGGGTATAAAAGGGGAGGGGCTAGTGCAGTGCACGGAGTGCCTTGTGCATTGACTGGTGCTGGAGTTTTGCTAAGTGGGAGAGTTCGGATAAGTGGAAGGTGAGGGTGTGTTTTTTGCTCTGTTTTGTTCCCCACTCCCAGGCTTGGACAACACTGCGGAAGTGGAGCAGTGAGACGAGTCAACCAAACAGGCCCCACAGACAGTATTCAAGGAGGAGGTTGGTGATCAGCTGGTTGGTTGGTTTTCTTCCTTCTCTTCCCTTTTATACCTTTAAGTTGGTAAGTCCTTTGAATAGTGGTGTGACATTATCATCTATATCCGGGCAGGGTCTTCATAACTAAAAATAAGAAATTTAATTAGTTATATAGAATGGAGCAGGTGATGTGTTACTGTTGCGAGATGTGGGAGCCGGTGGTCCCCATTGAGGCTCATGGTGATTACATCTGCGACAAGTGTTTGCTGTTAGAGGAACTCAAGTTCCATGTTATGGAGCTTGAGACTGAGCTTCAGACACTGCGACACATCAGGGAGGGGGAGAAGTTCCTGGACTCTATGTTTCAGGAGGTGGTCACACCTATGAAGTTAATTACTGCAGATGTAGTCCGTGGTCAGGGACAGGACGGTGTGACTATGAGTGAGGAAGGTACAGGGATCCAGGATGTAGTGTTGAAGGAGACGCAGCCCTTGTTCTTGTCCAGCAGGATCGAGGTTCTTACTCCCTGTGAGGGCGGGAGCGGGGACTGCAGGGAGGATGAGCAGCCTGGCCACAGCACCGTGGTACAGGGGGCCATTCAAGTGGAGGGAGTAAAAAGAAATGTTGTAGTGGTAGGGGATAGTATCATTAGGGGGATAGATAGGGTTCTCTGCAGTCAAGAGCAGGAGTCCCGAAGGCTGTGTTGCCTGCCCGGTGCGAGGGTTAAGGACATCTCTTCTGGGCTGGAAAGAAACTTGGAGTGGGAGGGGGAGGATCCAGTTGTCGTGGTCCATGTTGGTACAAACGACGTAGATAGGACAAGGAAGACGGTTCTGTTAAAGGAGTATGAGCAGCTAGGGGTCAAATTAAAAAACAGAACCTCAAGGGTAATAATCTCTGGGTTATTACCTGAGCCACGAGCGAATATGGCTAGGATAAATAAAATTAAAGAGTTAAATGCGTGGCTCAAAGACTGGTGTGGGAGAAATGGGTTTTGCTTCTTGGGACACTGGCACCAATACTGGGACAGGAGGGAGCTGTTCTGTTGGGACGGACTCCACTTGGCCAGTGCTGGGACTAGAGTCCTGGCGAATCATATAACTAGGGCTGTAGAGAGGGCTTTAAACTAATTAGTTGGGGGGAGGTTTCTAGAGAGCAAATAATAGAAATGACAACAGAGAAGGTCATAGACTTAGGTAGCAGTGGGGGAATTAAAAAACAGAATGTGTCAGGAAGGGACAGAAGGTATGGAACAAAAAGTAAAGTACTAAAAAGGGAAAAAACAGGAACTAAGTGTTACAAAACATATTTGAAAGTTCTTTATCTGAATGCACATAGCATTCGTAACAAAATGAATGAGTTAACGGCACAAATAACGACATATGGGTATGATCTTGTGGCCATTACAGAAACATGGCTGCAGGGTGACCATGACTGGGAATTAAACATACCAGGTTATTTAACAATCAGGAAGGACAGGCAGGAAGGGAGAGGAGGTGGGGTGGCTATGTTAATAAAGGAAGGAATCACTAAAATACAGAGAAATGATATTGGGTCGAAGGAGCAGGATAGTGAAACAGTTTGGGTGGCGATAAGGAATAATAAGGGGAAAAAAACACTAGTGGGTGTAGTCTATAGGCCTCCGAACAGTTGCAACTCTGTTGGATGGAGTATTAATCAGGAAATAGTTGAGGCTTGTAAAAAGGGAACAGCTATAATTATGGGGGATTTTAATTATCATATTAACTGGACAAATCAAATTGGGCAGAGCAGCCTTGAGGATGAGTTCATTGAGTGTATTAGGGATGGGTTTCTTGAGCAGTATGTAACTGAACAGACCAGGGGGCAAGCAACCTTAGATTTGGTCCTGTGTAATGAGACAGGATTAATTAAAAATGTCCTAGTAAAGGATCCCCTTGGAATGAGTGACCATAACATGGTTGAGTTCCATATTCAATTCGGGAGCAGCAGGAGCAGTGAGTCGGAGCCCGGTATAAAAACCGGAGAGCAGCGAGGCCCGAGGCCAGTCGGGAGCAGCAGGAGCAGTGAGTCGGAGCCCGGTATAAAAACCGGAGAGCAGCGAGGCCCGAGACCAGTCGGGAGCAGCAGGAGCAGTGAGTCGGAGCCCGGTATAAAAACCGGAGAGCAGCGAGGCCCGAGACCAGTCGGGAGCAGCAGGAGCAGTGAGTCGGAGCCCGGTATAAAAACCGGAGAGCAGCGAGGCCCGAGACCAGTCGGGAGCAGCAGGAGCAGTGAGTCGGAGCCCGGTATAAAAACCGGAGAGCAGCGAGGCCCGAGACCAGTCGGGAGCAGCAGGAGCAGTGAGTCGGAGCCCGGTATAAAAACCGGAGAGCAGCGAGGCCCGAGACCAGTCGGGAGCAGCAGGAGCAGTGAGTCGGAGCCCAGTATAAAAACCGGAGAGCAGCGAGGCTTACCAACTCAGCAGCGGGGAGAGAGGTAAAAAGTAATCAGAGTGTGACGTCACCAGGGAGCAGGTAAGTGATTGGTTGGTGAGTATTTCTCTTTTTTAAACTTTAACTCTGTAGTTTATAGTTACCAGGGTCTTTCTGGTGTAGCAGGGACTGTTGGTAGACTATACAAGCGCCTTAGAGATATCTTTAATTGGTGATAGTAAATTAATTTAAATTAAGTAAAGGGAAGGTCATGCCAGGTGAGCCCAGCCCCGTGATATGCTCCTCTTGCTCTATGTGGGAATTCAGGGACCCCGGTGCCCCTGATGACCACGTGTGCCAGAGATGCATCCATCTGCAGCTACTAGCAGACCGCATTGAGGCGCTGGAGCTGCGGGTGGGTGGGTTGTTGAGCATTCACGATGCTGAGAGGTTCGTGGATAGCACGTTTAGTGAGTTGGTCACACCGCAGGGAAGGGCTGCACAGGAAGACAGGAAATGGGTGACCACCAGGCGGAGCAATAGAAGCAGGCAGGTAGTGCAGGAGACCCCTGTGACCATTCCCCTCTCAAACAAGTATACCGCTTTGGATACTGTTGAGGGGGATGACTCACCAGGGGAAGGCAGCAGCAGCCAACTTCCTGGCACTGGGGGTGCTCCTGCTGCCCAGGAAGGGGGGAAAAAGAGTGGGAGAGCAATAGTGGTAGGGGATTCTATAGTAAGGGGAACAGATAGGCGTTTCTGTGGCCGTAGACGTGAATCCAGGATGGTTTGTTGCCTCCCTGGTGCCAGGGTCAAGGATGTCACTGAGCGGCTGCAGGGCATTCTGGAGGGGGAGGGTGAACAGCCAGTGGTCGTGGTCCACATTGGTACCAACGACATAGGTAAAAAGAGGGATGAGGTCCTGCAGCAAGAATTTAGGGAGCTAGGTGAAGGATTAAAGAGCAGGACCTCAAAGGTTGTAATCTCTGGATTACTCCCGGTGCCACGTGCTAGTAAGTATAGGAATAGGAAGATAGAACAGATGAATGCGTGGCTAAAGGGATGGTGCAGGGGGGAGGGCTTTAGTTTCCTGGATCACTGGGTCTGCTTCTGGGAAAGGTGGGACTTGTACAAGTCGGACGGTTTACACCTGAACCAGAGGGGCACCAATATCCTTGCGGGGAGGTTTGCTAGCACTGCTGGGGAGGGTTTAAACTAACTTGGCAGGGGGTTGGGGTACAGAGTGGAGCTATAGTAGGGGGTGATTTACAGCCAAATACAGAGGGAAAAACAAGTCAGCTGGGAAGGCAGAGCAAATATGTGAAGGCAAAGGAGAATATGGCAGGGCTGGAAGGCATTTATTTTAATGCAAGGAGTCTTGCAAATAAGGTGGACGAACTGAAGTTGTTGTTGAACACATGGGAGTACGATATTGTTGCCATCACGGAGACATGGTTGAGGGAGGGTCAGGACTGGCAGCTCAATATTCCGGGGTATAGAATCTTCAGGCGAGACAGAGGGGGGTGTAAAAGGGGAGGGGGTGTTGCAATATTAATTAAGGAGTCAATTGCTGCTGTAAGGAGGGATGATATATTAGCGGGTTCCTCTAATGAGGCCATATGGGTAGAACTTAAAAACAAAAAGGGGGCAAGCACTTTGCTGGGAGTGTACTATAGGCCCCCAAACAGTCAGGGGGAGATAGAGGAACAGATATGTAGGCAAATCTCAGAAAAGTGCGAAAATAATAGGGTAATAATAGTGGGGGATTTCAACTTCCCCAATATAAATTGGGACAGTCAGAGTGTGAAAGGCTTAGAGGGTGCAGAATTCTTAAAGTGCATCCAGGAGAGCTTTTTGAGCCAACATGTAGAAAGTCCTACAAGAGAGGGGGCGGTACTGGACCTAATTCTGGGGAATGTAGCCGGGCAAGTGGTGGAAGTGTCAGTAGGAGAGCATTTTGGCGACAGTGACCATAATTCGGTGAGATTTAAGGTGGTCATGGAAAAGGACAAAGAATGCCCGGAAATAAGGGTTCTAAATTGGGGGAAGGCCGATTTTAATATGATAAGGCAGGATCTGGCCAAAGTGGGCTGGGAGCAGCTGCTTATAGGAAAATCCACATCAAAACAGTGGGAGACTTTCAGAAGGGAAATAGAGAGAGTACAACGCCAACATGTTCCTGTAAAGGTCAAGGGTGGGACCAACAAGCAAAGGGAACCTTGGATGATAAGGGATATACAAAAATGCATTAGAAATAAAAGGGGGGCTTTTGGCAGTTACAAAAGACTAAAGACGGAAGAAGCCCTAGAGGAGTATAAAAAGTGCAGGGGCATACTTAAAAAAGAAATTAGGAGGGTGAGGAGGGGCCATGAAATAACACTGGCGAACAAAATAAAGGAAAATCCTAAGATGTTTTATAAGTATATTAAGGGCAAGAGGATAACCAGGGAAAGGGTAGGGCCCATTAGGGATCAAAGTGGCAATCTGTGTGTAGAGCCAGAGGATGTAGGCGGGGTTTTAAATGAATTTTTTGCATCTGTGTTCACTATGGAGAAAGACGATGCAGACATAGAAATCGGGCAAGGGGACTGTGACATACTTGAACATATTAGCATTGAGAGGGAGGAGGTGCTAGCGGTTTTAGCAGGCCAAAAAGTGGATAAATCCCCAGGCCCGGACGAGATGTATCCCAGGCTGCTGTGGGAGGCAAAGGAGGAGATTGCAGGGGCTCTGACACAAATTTTCAGAACCTCTCTGGCCACAGGGGATGTACCAGAGGACTGGAGAACAGCTAATGTAGTACCATTATTCAAGAAGGGTAGCAGGGATAAACCAGGGAATTACAGGCCAGTGAGTCTAACATCTGTGGTGGGGAAATTATTGGAAAAAATTCTGAGGGACAAAATTAATCTCCACTTGGAGAGGCAAGGATTAATCGGGGATAGTCAGCATGGCTTTGTCAAGGGTAAATCATGTCTGACAAATCTGATTGAATTTTTCGAGGGGGTGACTACGGGGGTGGATGAGGGAAATGCTGTGGATGTGGTTTACATGGACTTCAGTAAAGCTTTTGACAAAGTCCCGCATAGGAGACTGGTCAAGAAGGTAAGAGCCCATGGGATCCAGGGTGCCTTGGCGCGTTGGATCCTAAACTGGCTGAGTGGCAGGAGGCAGAGGGTGATGGTCGAAGGTTGCTTTTGTGACTGGAAGCCTGTGTCCAGTGGGGTACCTCAGGGATCGGTGCTGGGTCCCTTGTTGTTTGTGATCTACATAAATGATTTGGATGAGAATGTAAAAGGTATGATCAGTAAGTTCGCAGATGACACGAAAATTGGTGGGGTGGTAAATTGCGAGGAGGAAAGCCTCAGGCTACAGGACGATATAAACGGGTTGGTCAGATGGGCGGAAAAGTGGCAAATGGAATTTAACCCTGAAAAGTGCGAGGTGATGCATTTTGGAAGGACAAATAAGGCAAGGGAATACACAATGAGTGGTAGGACCCTAGGAAGTACAGAGGGTCAGAGGGACCTTGGTGTACATGTACATAGATCCCTGAAGGCAGCGGAGCAGGTAGTTAAGGTGGTTAAAAAGGCATATGGGATACTTGCCTTCATTAGCCGAGGCATAGAATATAAGAGCAGGGAGGTTATGATGGAGCTGTACAAAACGCTAGTGAGGCCACAGCTGGAGTACTGTGTGCAGTTCTGGTCGCCTCACTATAGGAAGGATGTGATTGCTTTGGAGAGGGTGCAGAGAAGATTCACCAGGATGTTACCTGGGATGGAGCGCCTCAGCTATGAAGAGAGGCTGGACAGGCTGGGGTTGTTTTCCTTGGAGCAGAGAAGGCTGAGGGGGGACCTGATTGAGGTGTACAAAATGATGAGGGGCATAGATAGGGTAGATAAAGAGGAACTTTTCCCCTTAGTGGGGGGGTCAATAACAAGGGGGCATAGATTCAGGGTAAGGGGCAGGAGATTTAGAGGGGATTTGAGGAGGAACTTCTTCACCCAGAGGGTGGTTGGAATGTGGAATTCAATGCCTGAAAGGGTGGTAGAGGCAGGAACCCTCACAACATTCAAGAAGCATTTGGATGAGCACTTGAAATGCCATTGCATACAAGGCTATGGACCAAATGCTGGAAAATGGGATTAGACTGGACAGGGATGGATGGGCGGCGCAGACACGATGGGCCGAAGGGCCTCTTTCTGTGCTGTAAAACTCTATGACTCTATGACTCTATGACTCAATTACAGGGTGAGAAGGTTGGATCTCAAACAAGCGTGCTGAGCTTGAATAAAGGAGACTATGAAGGTATGAGAGCGGAATTGATTAGAGTGGACTGGGAAAATAGATTAAAGGGTAAGGCGGTAAATGATCAGTGGTGTACATTTAAGGAGTTATTTTACAACTTCCAAAAAATATATATTCCACTGAGGAAAAAAGGGTGTAAAAGAAAAGACAGCCATCCGTGGCTAAGTAAAGTAATTAAGGATAGTATCCGACTAAAAACAAGGGCATATAAGGTAGCCAAATCTAGTGGGAGGATGGAAGATTGGGAAGTCTTTAGAAGACAGCAAAAAATAACTAAAAGATTGCTTAAGAAAGGGAAGATAGATTATGAAAATAAATTAGCAAAAAATATAAAAACAGACAGTAAAAGTTTCTATAGTTATATAAAAAGAAAAAAGGTGGCTAAAGTAAATGTTGGTCCATTAGAGGATGAGACCGGGAAATTAATGGTGGGAAACATGGAGATGGCAAAAACACTGAACAATTATTTTGTATCAGTCTTTACAGTAGAGGACACTAAGAATATCCCAACACTGGACAAACAGGGGGCTCTAGGGAAGGAGGAACTAAATATGATTAAAATCACTAAGGAAGTGGTACTTGGTAAAATAATAGGACTCAAGGCGGATAAATGCCCTGGACCTGATGGCTTGCATCCTAGGGTCTTGAGGGAAGTGGCGGTAGGGATTGTGGATGCATTGGTAATAATTTTCCAAAACTCACTGGACTCAGCAAAGGTCCCGGCAGACTGGAAAACTGCTAATGTAACACCCTTATTTAAAAAGGGTAGTAGGCAGAAGGCTGGAAACTATAGACCTGTTAGCCTAACATCTGTGGTTGGTAAAATGTTAGAGTCCATTATTAAGGAGACAGTAACGGGACATTTGGATAAACATAATGTAATAGGACAAACGCAGCATGGTTTTATGAAGGGGAAGTCATGTTTGACAAATTTGCTGGAGTTCTTTGAGGAAGTAACATATAGGGTGGATAAAGGGGAACCAATGGACGTAGTGTATTTAGACTTCCAAAAGGCATTTGACAAGGTGCCACACAAAAGATTATTGCTCAAGATAAAAAATCACGGGATTGGGGGTAATATTCTGGCGTGGGTGGAGGATTGGCTCTCTAACAGAAAGCAGAGAGTTGGGATAAATGGTTCATTCTCAGACTGGCAACCAGTAACTAGTGGTGTTCCGCAGGGGTCAGTGCTGGGTCCCCAACTCTTTACAATCTATATTAACGATTTGGAGGAGGGGACCGAGTGTAACATATCAAAGTTTGCAGGTGATACAAAGATGGGACGGAAAGTAGTGAGTGAGGAGGACATAAAAAACCTGCAAAGGGACATAGACAGGCTAAGTAAGTGGGCAGAGATTTGGCAGATGGAATACAATACTGGAAAGTGTGAGGTTATGCACTTTGGCAGGAAAAATCATAGAGCAAGTTATTATCTTAATGGCAAGAAACTGGAAAGTACTGTAGTACAAAGGGATCTGGGGGTCCTGGTGCACGAAACTCAAAAAGTTAGTATGCAGGTGCAGCAAGTGATCAAGAAGGCCAATGGAATGTTGGCTTTTATTGCTAGGGGGATAGAATATAAAAACAGGGAGGTATTGCTGCAGTTGTACAAGGTATTGGTGAGACCGCACCTGGAATACTGCATACAGTTTTGGTGTCCATACTTAAGAAAAGACATACTTGCTCTCGAGTCAGTACAAAGAAGGTTCACTCAGTTAATCCCGGGGATGAGGGGGTGGTCGTATGAGGAGAGGTTGAGTAGATTGGGACTCTACTCATTGGAGTTCAGAAGAATGAGAGGCGATCTTATTGAAACATATAAGATTGTGAAGGGGCTTGATCGGGTGGATGCGGTGAGGATGTTCCCAATGATGGGTGAAACTAGAACTAGGGGGCATAATCTTAAAATAAGGGGCTGCTCTTTCAAAACTGAGATGAGGAGAAACTTCTTCACTCAGAGGGTGGTAGGTTTGTGGAATTTGCTGCCCCAGAAAGCTGTGGAAGCTACATCATTAAATAAATTTAAAACAGAAATAGATAGTTTCCTAGAAGTAAAGGGAATTAAGGGTTACGGGGAGCGGGCAGGAAATTGGACATGAGTCTAGGTTCGGAATGGTCATGGCCCTGTGGGTAGTGGAGTGGGCCGAGGGGCCGTGTAGCCTGGTTCTGCTCCTACTGTGTTCTAATTCTGTGTTAGATTTCAGGAGATGGTTTTATTCCTGTTCCTGGCTGGGGTGGAGATCGCCTTTACAGAAGGTAAGTACTGTAGAAAATATAGGGACAGAGTGATCTCCTGGAAGAATTTCGATCGCCTAGATGGGTCGGAGAAGAATTGCCCAGATTTTTTTCTCCCAAATTGGCCATTGGGTCTTTATCTGGTTTTTCGCCTCTCCCGGGAGATCACATGGGTTCGGGTGGTTGCACAGTGATAGAAGATTTGAGGTTAGGATCAGATCAGCCATGATCTTATTGAATGGTGGAGCAGGCTCGAGGGGCCGATTGGCCTACTCCTGCTCCTATTTCTTATGTTCTTATGTTCTTATAGAGAGAGACCATTTCCGCTGGTCGGGGAGTCTAGGACTAGGGGGCAAAATCGAAACATTAGAGCCAGACCTTTCAGGAGCGAAGTTAGGAAACACGTCCACACAAAGGGTGGTAGAATTTTGGAACTCTGTTCCACAAATGGCAATTGATGCGAGGTCAGTTCTTCAATTTAAATCGGAAGTCGATAGATTTTTGTTAACCAAAGGTATGAAGGGATATGGGGCAAAGGTGGGTATATGGAGTTAGGTCACAGACCAGCCATGATCTCACTGAATGGTGCAACAGGCTCAGGGGCTAAATGGCCTCCTCCTGTTCCCATTTTCCTATAATTACACTCTCCCTTGTGGAAATACAGGCCTAGAAATTCAGTTTGCACAGTTTTGGGGCGCTAAAGTCGGGCGTTCGGTAAATTTAGCGCCCGCCGGTAACTGCAGGCAACCGCGCCGAAATTCAGTGGATTTGGCCAAGAGTTTTGGCGAGCGCTGAAACCGGCGTTGCAATGCTCGGTTCCGGCGCTAAACCGGCGCTGCGGCCTGATAACGCCGATGCCGGGCGCAGCGCAGGTGCGGTCATGTGTTGCTTGACAGCAGACACCCTGACGCCGGCCTGCTCTTAAAGGGGGAAGGGTCAACTTTGACTGCTGCCACGCCCTGCACACTGGAGCCCTGCTGCTAGGCCTCAACAGTGCTGGTGGGACAAAATAGCGCCAGAACAGATGGAGATGGCCCGTGAAAGAGCCCAGCGCTTCTCAGACCATGCACTGGGGGTGCTGATTGATGCTGTCCAGGAGAGAAGGCCCATCTTGTGCCCGGACAATGGCAGAAAGGCTCCCAGGAGAGAGTTCAGGAAAGCCTGGAGGAGCATCGCACGCAGGGTCTCCTCAAACTCAGATGTGCCCAGGACTGCGGACCAGTGCCGCAAAAAGTTCAATGACCTCTGTCGGCTGGTGAAGGTGAGTACCCTTTCCACTGTCCTCCTCATCCTTGCATGTGAGCCTCACACTATGGGCAAAGGGACCTCAAAGGCATAATGGGCAGCCCTCCTCACGCAGCAATGCCACTGGCATGATCATCAGCAGCACTTTCTGCACTGACCACACTGGCCAGGCTATTCCACCATGGGAGGCAGTACACACAGCAACAGGGCACTACACTGTACTTAGAGTCCGTCCTTTCTCTTGCAGGCCAAGCTGGCAAGAAATGCGCGCAGCCGGCTGGAGACCGGTGGTGGACGGCCCCACTACCAGGCTCTAAGTGCTCTGGAGGAGAGCGTCGCTGGACTCCTGCGTCCCCGGGTGACTGGCCCTGTAGCCATCGGGGATGCGGACCCTGTGCTGGAAGCCACTGGTAAGGAGATGACCGCTTGCAGCTCTCTCGTTGTCCTAGTGCTTCCGATCTAAATCCTTTCCCACTGACGGACAAATGCGCATAATGCCACCGCTCAGGCGTCCCTCGCTGACGCCCTGTCCTCACTTTAAAGCTACTCTTGTGCCTTCCTGCTTTCAGTTGCTGAGGAGGAGGTGGTCCCTGAGGCGCCAGGTGCCAGGCCCTTGGAGGAGGAGGACGTCCAGGACGAGGAGGAAGCCGGGCCATCGGGCGAGCCCTCAGCCATGCCAGGGGATGGCAATGAAGGGGGGACGTCTGGCATGCAGGAGAGCCAGGGGGAGGTGTTGCAGGGGAGGGCAGATCCTGCTTGCAGTGGGGTCCAGGCAGGCGGCAGGGGTCGGCCAGCTCGGCCGGCTTCTCCCCAGCTGCAGAGTCCTCTCTCCAGTCCGGAGAGTGGCCTCGGCCAGGAGGTGCGCCTCCTGCAAGAGATCTCGGTGGCGTCTGACCGGCGCCACCATGAGTTCATGGGGGTTGTGCAGCAGATGCCGCACGCCATCGAGTCCCTGGCTCAGAGTGTGGCAGCATTCGGCCAATCACAGGCCAGGGGGGTGGAGCAACTGGCCGCAGTGCACGCCAGGGGGGTCGAACTACTCGCGGCACTGCAGGAGGAGAGTCGCCAGAGAGGTGGTTCCTTCGACACACTGTCACAGCAGCTGGAGGCACATACCCGGGCAGTGCGGTCACTGACTTCTGCCACACTCGCTTTGACGCAGAGGCGTCGCACCCGCACCTGCCGCCCTGCTGCAACACAGCGGGCTGGCCTCCAGCACATAGCTGCGCCAGCTGAACTGCCAGGCCGGACGACTGCCACTGTGTCTGCTGAGCCTCGCGCGCCTGGCAGCAGCCAGCTTGCCCTCCTTGAAGCATCCGACACTGCCACTCCCCCAGCCAGGGTGCGAGGAGCTGCTGCTGCCACTGATGCTGGCCAGCCACAGCCGAACCAGTCAGCAGCCGGCCCCTCCCGGGACGTGCGTCGTGTTGGCCGACCCCCAAGGGCATCTGTCGCGACACATGGGGGCCCTCATGAGCCTTCCCCCAGCCTTGAGGCCGCCACAGGGCCCACGTTGAGGCGGAGCAGCAGGCCGGGCAGGGGCCGGGGAAGGCTCTCTAAGGACTCGCCCTCTCGGCACAGCCGCTAGAGTGTGGTCTCTGCGGCATTGTATATATGGGGGGGATTGTGTTTTGGGGGCTGATTTTTGTGGATGGCCGAAATTGAAGGCATTTTGTGTTTTTATGGGGGTCTTTCTGTTGGCGAGGGGGGCCCTTTTTTTGTTACGGCCAATGTTGAAGGCCATGTGGATGGCCAACTTTTGTTAGTCCTCCCCAGGTTGGGGGAGTGACATATGTTTGTGACTGTTTTTTGGGTGTCTTCTGTGTTTTTGAGTTTCATGTGGGAAGGGGCCTCAGTTTGTTAAATAAAGGTTTTTATTTATTCAGCTTGTCCAGGTGTCATGTTTCAAGTGTTTGCTGCGTTAACCGGCTGACGGCTTCCGGAGCGGCTGCTTTCAGGTGCGCTCATTCCCACAGGCCATTCCCTCACAGCGGGCCTAGAAGTGTCGAGCAATAAGCCCCCGGCGTACGGCCCTTGGGCCTTCTGGCCCCCTCCTGGCCTGCTCCTCCTCCTCCTGATGGTCCTCCTGCTCGTCCTCCTCAGGTGGTGGTGCAATGTCAGGTGGCAGTGCCTGCGTCCGGCGGATAGCCAGGTTGTGCAGCATGCAGCACACGACGACGAACTGGGACACTCTATCCGGCGAATACTGTAGAGAGCCGCCGGAGCGATCCAGGCAGCGGAAGCGTTGCTTGAGGACGCCTATGGTTTGCTCTATGACGTTCCTTGTTGCTTGATGGCTTTCGTTGTATGAGTCCTCCGCTGGGGTCCTGGGCGCGCGGAGCGGGGTCATGAGCCATGTGCACAAAGGGTAGCCCTTGTCCCCGATAAGCCATCCCCTTGGTGGAGGCTGTGCCTGGAACATGTCAGCCACAGTAGTCTGGCGCAGGATAAAAGCATCGTGGCTGCTTCCTGGGAAGCGGGCATTTACAGCTAGGATGTGCTGCCTGTGGTCACACACCAACTGCACATTGAGGGAATGGTAGCCCTTGCAGTTGCGGTAAACCTCGGGATTGTCTATAGGTGCCCGCATAGCCACATGCGTGCAGTCAATGGCGCCCTGCACCATGGGGAAGCCCGCGATCCTGCCAAATCCCACTGCACGCTGCTGCTGCCTCTGTTGGGTCATGGGGAAGGAGATGAACTGGTGTCTCCTCGCGAACAGTACATCGGTGACCTGCCGGATGCAGCGATGTACGGCGAACTGGGAGATGTTCGCGATGTCCCCAGCAGCGGCTTGGAACGAGCCGCTTGCATAAAAGCTGAGAGCCACCGTGACCTTCACTTCCACCGAGAGAGACATCCTGGACATGAGCTGTGGCTGCAAATCTGCGTGAAGCAGCTGGCAGATCTCTCCAACCACCTCCCTTCTGAAGCGCAGCCTCTTTACACAAAGTGCCGCAGACATGGTGACATAGGACACCTGCTGCCGGTATTGCCTGGGTGCGTAAGGCCTACGTTGGCGACGCCTGATGGCCCTTCTGTGTCTACGCATGGCTGCCCACCTCTCACAGCGTCTGCGAGCCCTCCGCACATAATGCTGCAACTCAATGTTGGCCCCCCATGCAGCCCCCATAATCAAGGTCGCAACAGTGAAATCAGCAAGAGTCAAATGTCAAAGCACTGGCCAGAAGCCAGAAAGACCTCTCCTATCTTGTCCCAAATCTGGAATCTCTGTCCCTTGGTCTCTGTGTAGAAATCCAAAGCAGTGAAGTCATTGCAGCAAAATGGCTGGGCTTTATAGGTCAGTGGAGGTGCCCTTTAATTTGCGCTCCCCGAGGCCCACAGGGCCTCTGCAACGTTCCATTTTACAATTCCTAATAGCACCACGCCCACATTGGGCGGGCGCCACTCAATTTCCGGGTTGGGGCGCTAAAACAGCGTTGCGCGAGGATATGACGTCATAAGCTGCGCGCGCACCCGAGTGGGCGCTAACACTTTGCGCCGGCGCTAAATCTCAAATGAATTTGGGCGTCGGCGCAGATCAGTCTGCATTCCGGCGCTAAGGCTTTATCGACGGAAATATAGCCCTTTTTTGGCGTTAGCGCCTGGCGCAGCCAACTGAATTTCTAGGCCACAATGTTTTTAGCCGACACTTATTCCTGTAACTCACCGGGAGAAATGCGATATTGTGCCCTGAGATTGTGAGCAGTGATCTAATCAACTTCATTGGCACAGTTACTGCAGCATAGGAGGCCATTCTAAACATCATATTACTGCAAACCTTAAGGCCTAGAAATTGGGTTGGGGCGCCAAAGTGGCGCAAAAGTCGCCTGAGCGCAGGATTTAGCGCAGCGATCGGAGTGATACCGATCACCAGAAATTCAGTTTCAGTGCCCCTCGAAGGAGACGGGGCGAGGCTCGAGGCGCTCCACGTCCCTCTTAGGGCGCTGAAACTGATTATCGCAGTGCAACGTGCTGCAGCGCCACACACTGCGGCACGGCATGCTGCGGTACTGCAGGCCTTCCTCCCACTGTTAAGGGGGAGGTGCCTGCAACAGCGTGATCCCCGATCGCGAGTGCCGGCAAATGAGCCCGGCACCAAGGAGAAGTGCCGGGCTCTCGGGAAACAGCCGGCAATGCCGCGGGGGGGGGTGGTTAGGAGGCCGGGGATGGAGGTGCTGGCAGGCGGCCGCCAAAAAAGCGGCTGCCCCGCACCTCCACCTTAACTTGCGCTGCTGCCAGCACAGTAAGACCCCGTGAACCGGGCGCGGGTAGCAAGCGGCGCAACTGCAGCGTTCGCTACCAAATATCACGAACGGGGCACGAATGGGGCGCTGCGCACACCGATGACGTCATCGGTGGCGGCGCAGCGCAAATGCCTAACGCCACCATTAGTGCACCTACTGAATATCGCCGGAGACGCAGCCAGTGGCGCGACAGCCACTGACTGCCTCTTTAGGCGCTAACAGGTGGCGCTACTCACCCAATTTCTCCCCCTAAGTGTTTACAGTTGGTTTCACTCTGTGAATCTCAGTGAAACAGGGACAGTTGTGAATCCAGTCCATTCAACAGTTTCCCTCTGGTGTCAATTCACTGGTGTGGCAGCTAACCAGTTGTGTTAAATTACATTTCACTCACAGAACAACTCAAGTGGTCTCCCCAGGGTGGATTTGCTGATGTCGCAACAAACAGCCAGATGAATTAAACCATTTCGCGCACATGGTGCGTCTGAACAGCTTCTCCCCGGTGGGATTTACTGGCATGCTGTAAAGCGACACGAGGGGCAGTTTTAGGGAATGGTGTTGGAATAAGGCAGGATATTACAAACTCATCCTTGTTCTGAAACCAGTCTATTCCCTGTAATGGGAAGGGGTGTCAGCAACAATAATCAATGGTATATCAGGGGTATCAACCTCTGGGACCATCGGAGCAATAATTGGAGGTGACACCATGGGTAATAATGGGTTAAAGCTCCTTCTACACTGTCCGAACAAACAGTCCCAGAACAGGTAGAACACAACTTAGATACAGTGCAAGGTTTTCTCTACAGAGTCCGATCAAACACTCCTAGGGCAGGTACAGCACGGGTTAGATAGAGAGAAAGCTCCCCCTAAACTATCCCATCAAACACTCCCAGGGCAGGTACAGCACGGGTTAGATACAGAGTAAACACCCCTCTACACTGTCAAATCAAGCAATCCCAGGGCAGGTACAGCACGGGTTACATACTGTGCAAAGCTCCTTCTACACTGTCCGAACAAACAGTCCCAGGACAGGTAGAGCACAACTTAGATACAGTGCAAGGTTTTCTCTACAGAGTCCGATCAAACACTCCCAGGGCAGGTACAGCACGGGTCAGATACAGAGTAAAGCTCCCCCTAAACTATCCCATCAAACACTCCCATGGCAGGTACAGCACGGGCTAGATATAGAGTAAAGCTCCCTCTACACTGTCAAATCAAGCAATCCCAGGGCAGGTACAACATGGGTTACATACTGTGCAAAGCTCCTTCTACACTGTCCCATCAAACACTCCCAGCTCAGGTACAGCACGGGTTAGATACAGAGAAAGCTCCCCGTAAACTGTCCCATCAAACACACCCAGGGCAGGTACAGCATGGGTTAGATATAGAGTAAACCTCCCCCTAAACTATCCCATCAAACACTCCCATTGCAGGTACAGCACGGGTTAGATATCGATTATTGCTCCGATGGTCCCAGAGGTTGATACCCCTGATATACCTGGATGGAGAAGTGAAATCCCTGTTCTATGCGGACGACCTGGTTCTGCTGTCTCCCACAGAACAGGGATTACAGCAACAACTAGACCTACTCGACAAATACTGCCAAAATTGGGCTCTAACAGTAAATCTAAAGAAAACCAACATCATGATTTTTCAAAAAAGGCCCAGATGTCAGGAAAACAAATACCAGTTTACCCTCAGTGATACCACTATAGGACACACTATGAGCTACACCTACCTTGGTCTAACTATTACAGCATCAGGGAGCTTCAGCATAGTAGTGAATGCACTAAAAGAAAAAGCCCGAAGAGCCCTATATGCAATAAAAAGAAAATTCTACAACATCCAAATCCCAATCAAAATCTGGCTCAAAATATTTGACAGCATAATCCTGCCCATTGCACTGTACGGTAGTGAAGTATGGGGCCCGCTAAATCACCAAAGCTACACTAAATGGGAAAAACACACAATAGAAGCCCTACATGCAGAATTCTGCCGAAGCATCCTTCGCACCCAAAGAAAAACGCCAACAAATGCATGCAGAGCCGAACTAGGCAGATACCCACTGATAATAAACATCCAAAAACGAGCACTAAACTTCCTAAATCACCTCAAATCTAGCTCCCCAGACACCCTTCATTTCAAAGCCTTTCAGACCCAAGAGCTAAACCCAGAAAAGAGTCCCCTGAGTCAGCTGCTACTGAAACTAAGTACTCAGCCGGACCCTGACCAGCCCCAGACCAACACAGCCGTCCAAACACCAATCCGAGTGAACCAAATCATTAAAAAATGCAAAGAAACCTACCTGGAACATTGGAACAAAATAACCGAAAGCCAAAGCAGATTAGAATGTTACCGGGCCCTAAAAAGAGAATATAAACTGGCAGACTACCTCACGACCATCAGAGACACAAAACAGAGACAGACCCTCACCAGGTACAGACTAAGCGACCACCAACTGGAAATTGAAAAAGGCAGATACAAGAAATCCTGGCAGCCTAGAGAGAATAGAATATGCGATCAATGTCTGGCCGGCGAGGTTGAAACAGAAATGCATTTCCTCCTAAAATGCGAAAAATTCAACACATCAAGAAACATATTATTCAACAAGCTAAGCCAAACAACCCCAGATTTCAAGGAATTGGATGACCTGTCAAAATTGAGATTAGTCCTGGGAGAAGGAGACAGACCATACCTTGGGGCCAAATATGTAACAACATGTCACAACCTGAGGACTGTTTAAAATTAAGACTGTTTAAAATTAATATTGAACGTACCAAATGAAGTACAAAGACTGTTTAAAATTAATATTGTTTAAAAGTAATATTGTATGTACCCAACAAATGTCAAATCGATTGACACCTACAGAATGTTGGAAAACTGTACCTTTTTGCTATGTAAGCTTTGGCAATATGGTTCTCTGTAAACTTTCATGCCAATAAAGCATTTGAATTGAATTGAATTGCATTGAATTGTAAGCCTCCCTCTACACTGTCAAATCAAGCAATCCCAGGGCAGGTACAACACGGGTTACATACTGTGCAAAGTTCCCTCTACATTGTCCCATCAAAAACTCTCATCAGGTATTGCACGAGTTACATTCAGAGTAAAGTTCCCTCTAAATTAGTTCACCAAGCACAGCCAACTCAGATACAGAATGTGTTCAATGCAGTGTACAGCTCCCTTTACACTACCCAATGAAGCACACCAGCTCAGGTACATCATGGGATCAATAGAGTCAAAATCCCTCTACATGGAGGTGTCCAGCATTCCCAGGAGAGGTCTGGGCAAGGTTTATATACGAGCTGAGCTCCGGTCAACTTGCTGCATCAAAGACAGAGCCTGATGGCAGATGTTGAACAGCTCCCAGTAGCTGGTTAGACTCTCACCTCAGCAGAATCCTGGACTGATGGGATTCTCAGTCGAGTTCCTTACCTTTCCAATCATTGTTGAAGCTTCCCGTTTTGTCCCGTCTCCGACGCTGGGGGTCTTGGTCCCATCAGATCTGCTCTGTGAACCCAGTGACATTTCTCCAGTCCCAGTTAGTGTGGCGATGATTCGACTTCTCTCTCTCCACCTTCCTGAGATTTTGCTCACTCCAAGAAACTGGTAATATAAAAATGATTAATATTAATTCTAGAATCTGTAACTGGAATACAGTGTGACTGTTTTTGTGACTATGATCAGTTCAATATATTTACAATTAATGACATTTGGTTGAATTACTTATTTTACTATTAAATTGTTCTTTTCTTCCCTTGCCCCTATTTATAGGGACTAAACTCACTCTCCAGACTGCTGCCGACTCCAGCTCCTCCCACAGTGACATCCCGCTGATGTGTAACCAGGGGCGTAAACCTGTCTCCAGGTGACATCACAAAGGAGCCACAAGCCAATCACAACAGCAGCCAGGAACGATGTCACAAAGCAGCCCAAGCCCCTCCCAGTCCTTGTATTACCATGGTCACATGACCAGGCCCTGCTCCCGGTGTACAGACTCACTGGGCATGATCGCAGGTTGTACAATCAGTCCCGTCTCCGACCCCGCTCCCATGTACTGAGACTCCAGGCAGGGAGCACAGACTCCCAAAATTACCCCTTATGAATTCTCCCTCCCATCCTCCAAATAGGAGGACCCACTATTCAATGGCCCCCATGTCCACCTCTTGCTTTATACACTTCCAAGTCTCCCCTCTCTTTATATCAGGCACCGTGCCTCCCAACATCTTCGGCAGTGGGAATCAATTGGAGAGAATGGTGTTGGGATAAGGCAGGGGTTAAGCAACCTCTGTTTTCT
Source organism: Somniosus microcephalus (assembly GCF_052327205.1). Lineage (NCBI taxonomy): Eukaryota > Metazoa > Chordata > Chondrichthyes > Squaliformes > Somniosidae > Somniosus > Somniosus microcephalus. The sequence continues at coordinate 103,618,675 of NW_028225179.1, read as the reverse complement.
GAAACCAGTCTATTCCCTGTAACAGGTACAGGCATCAAAAGCCGTAAGAGGAGCGATCATCAGCGTTATCAAGTGCTGGGACCATCAGAGCAATAATTGGAGAGGACATGATGGGCAATCATGAGATAGCTCCCTCTACACTGTCCCATCAAACACTCCCAGGTCAGGTACAGTATGGGTTGGATACAGTCTAAAAGCTCTCTCTAGATTGGTTCACCAAGCACAGCCAAAGTTTACATACAAGTTAAGCTTCGGTCAACTGACTGCATCAAAGGCCAAGCCTGACGGCAGATGTTGAACAGCTCCCAGTAACTGGTTAGACTCTCACCTCGACAAACCCCTGGACTGATGGGATTCTCAGTAGAGTTCCTCACCTTTACAATTGTTGTTGAAACTTCCTGTTTTATCCTGTCTCCGACACTGGGGGACTTGTCCCACCAGATCTGCTGCTGGAAGCATCTTCTCCATGTCTGTTCTATCAAATACCTTCAGAATTTTAAAGACCTCTAAAAGGGCACCGCTCAGTCTTTCTAGAGAAAAGAGCCCCTGTCTGCTCAGTCATTCCTGATAGTTATAACCTCTCCGGTCTGGGATCACCTTTTGAATCTGTTTTGTACTTTCTCCAGTGCCTCTATTTCCTTTTTATAATATGAACCATTAATGTTCACCGTACTCTAAATTTGATCTAACCAAGGTTCTATACCAGTCTAACATAACTTCTCTGCTTTTGAATTCTGTTCCTCTAGAAATGAATCCCAGTGCTTTGTTTGTACTTTGTGTGTCTTTGTTAACTTGGGCTGCTACTTTTAATGATCTGTGAATGTTTACTTCAGATCTCTTTGCTGCTTTACCCCATTTAGACTGTTAGGCCTAGAAATTCAGTGGGCTGCGCCACCCATTAGTGCCTTAAGAGGGCGCTAAGTGGGTCGGAAGTCACTGGCCACGCCTCCCGCTAAATTTAGTGAGACGCTAATGGCGGCTCTCGCCATTAGCGCTGCGCCGCTACTGATGACGTCATCGGTGTGCACAGTGCCCCGATCGCGATATTTAGATGCGCCCCCTGCTTTAACGCCGGACGCTATGTGCGACCGGTTCAGGGGGGCCTACCTGCGGCGGTAGAGGCGCTAATTAAAGGAGAGGTGCGGGGCGGCCATTTTTGTTGCTGGCCGCCTGCCAGCACCTCTCCGCGCCTCCTGAGCACCCCCCCCGCGGAGTGCCGACTGTGTTCCAAGAGCCCAGCACTTCTCCTTGGTGCCGGGCTCTTTTGCCGGCACTCACGATTCTCGGGGGCCCAGCTGGGCCCCAGATCGCGCTGCACAAGGCCCCTCCCCTTTAAGAAGGGGAGGAAAGCCTACAGTGCCGGAGCGCGACGTGCCGCAGCGTGTGGCACTGCGGCACGTTGCAGTGCGATATTCAGTTGCAGCGCCCCAAGAGGGATGCGGGGTGCCTCCAGTAGTGCCGCGCTTCCCTCTGGGGCGCTCCAACTGAATTTCTGGCGGGCGGCCGCGACTCCTTCCGAGGCGCTACTTTTAGCGCCCTGGCGAGGCTGGCGCCCCAAACGGGGCTATAGTGAATTTCTAGTCCTTATTTTCCAAGGACTATGTGGCCTCCTTATTCCTCAAACTAAAATGTATCAGCTCACTTTTATCTATATTGAAATAGATATTTGGCCAACTGAGAGGAAAATTCACACTAATGAGATGGTAAAGCCGCACTTATGAGTGGGTTTGCAATATCCTTGAGCACAATGCACAGAGGAAATCGTCCCCTGGGTTATAATTCTAGGATTTAAAATTAAGCAATGCAATTTAATTTTGCAGAAAATTTCCAGCCATGTTTAAAACTTGGGTTGCTGATATTACTGCTGTCCTGACACACGCCTCAAGCTTTTGTTTGCTCCTCAGGGTCAGAGAGCAAAGAGCAAATGTGGTCCCGGAGACAGTTCACGACGGGGTCACTGCGGATCCAGGGGCAGCAGCCCCCTTGTGCAATGGATTCGAGTCTTTGCACTTTCAGCGAAACGCTCAACACACAGGGCTGGATTTTAACTCAGGTGCGGGCTGTTGTCGTGTTATCCGAATTTCATGTTTCCCACACGAATCTAAATGGATGTGGGAGATTGATCCAATTTTAACTCTTTTGGCCAATTGATTTCCAACGTGTGGGAAGCCTTTGCAAAGGGGTTTTTCATGGCTGAAAGTCCCCTCCGATGATGTCATCATTGCTGCTGCATTTAAGGTCCACAGCAAGCCTTGCTTCTTCTGCAGGCTTCCAAGCTTCCTCCATTTGTTGTCAGAGGGACCTGCAGGAAAAATGACAAGCGGGAGGGCAAGATCAGCTCCTCGCTTTGACGAGGCGGCACTGCAGGTATTAGTCGATGGGGCTAGGGCCAACAGGGAGGTGCTGTTCCCTTCATCAGGGAGGAAGAAGCCTCCCACTCAGACCAAGGCAGTGTGGATGCAGGTGGCTGAGGAGGTCAACTCCTTGGGAGTCACCCGCAGAACCTGGATACAGTGCAGGAAAAGATTTCATGACCTTCAGTGCACTGGAAAAGTGAGTATGAATTTCCCATCACCATCAATCTGATCCCCATTGCCTTTCCTCACCAGCACTCAGCTTTAGCAATCTCTTCCTCCACATCCCACTTGACACTGACATCCATGCACCCTCTCTCTCTATGCACACATTCACAGAACTATTCCACTATGCAGCCCTCACACTCCCTATCACTCTGATGCTTTGAACACAACTGACAACACACAGGGTCTTGCAACCTCACTCCATCTTTGTCTCCTTCTAAGTATCTATGCTATGCAATCTCTACACTCACTCCTTCATTCTCACACATCCTCCACTTGTCTCCCTCATTGCAGGAAAAGAGAGCTCACAACAAAAGAGAGCGAGCCAGTACAGGAGGAGGGACAGCCTCAATAGCCCACCTGCCCCCCTGGGAGGAGGCCGTCCTGGAAATCATGGGCATTGAGGATGATTCGCGCGTGGGGGGCGGACAGACGGGTGCAACACAGCAAGCTGGTGACAGAAAAATTTCCCATCTCTCTCTTTGACATTGCATGAGTCGCTGATAATGATTGTGAAGCTGTAACAGATGGACTTATGAGCATCTGCAAAAAGCTATGTGCATGTAGCCTTTGCATCACATCTCTGACTCTTTACTCCCCCATAGGACCATCACAAGCATCTGTCCCCCCTAGCCAGGAAGAAGAGGCCGAGCAGCCAGACTACTCAGAGGAAGCTGAAACCTCTGAGGGCGCAGCGTCACCAGAATTCAGTGCACCAGTGCAGACACTCACACCTCGGTGGGACCTTCGGGACATAGAGTAGTGTCGTCACCTGGTGTATCATAGCTCACAAGTAAGCATCAGCAGATTGTGGAGACAGGGACAGCAGTGGAGAGTGTTAGTCGGAGGGCGCAGAACTCTGCCAGCTTGGCTCAGCAGCATGTCGACCCTTTGCCTCTGGTTCCGTCCATAAGATCAGAGGTGATGGAACTCCAGGCACAGATGCAGGATTCTCTGGCAGGTTTTGTCTCTAGGGTCACTGCGAGTGTGGAGCGAATGGAGGAGTCCATAGCGAACATGAGCAGAGCCTTTGTGGAGTCATTGGCGCATGAACGCATCGCCACGGAAAGGATGGCTACCTCCGTGGAAACGATTGCTACCTCCATGGTAAGGCTGGCTACCGTACAGGAGAGGATGGCTACGGTAGAGGAGAGGAGGGCTACGGCCATGGAGGAGCTTAGTCACCAGGGTATGGAAAACATGGTCATTGTTCAGAATAGAATGACATCTCTTGAGGAGCAATGGGCATCTACTGAACAGAGAAACCAGACCTTCATGGAAGTCCTTCTGAGTAGGACTGCCATTGCAGATACGGGTCCCCATGGCCCCCTGATGTGCAGCAAGGTGCTCTCCATCCACTTGCAGGCGCTGAGGGGGACCTGACCCATGAGAGGGAGGTTGGTGGCATACCTCAAGGAAGTGGGGGCTCCTCTCCAAGCGCTCACACTTCCATGCCACTGCAGAGCCCTCGGTCAGAGCCCCACTGGAGTCCACATGCAAGTGAGATAGACGTCTCAACCCCTGCACAGCTGCAGGAGCAGCAGACTGTTGATGAGCCCTCACAGGCTCGCAACCCCAGAGGACGCCCACCAAAGGTGTCGAGACAAGAGCAGCAGCAAAGTGAGCAAGGGGCCTCCACATCTGCTGAAGCCACAGGGGAAGCACTATGTAGGAACACGCGTAAGAGGAAGATAAAGCACAAGTAGTCACAAGGGTAGTCACTTGGGTGGAATTTTGTGTTTAGTGTAAAAATGCCATCACGTCGTTATTGTACATAAAAATTCTGATGGCAAATGTTGCATTTGTGGCGTCTGTCATTTCGCCATTGGGTCTTCCACATTGAGGCCTTAGGAATACTTGCAACTGTCAGTATGGTGGTCGGAGTGCTAGGAATCCTCTGGTTCTTGGCCATTGTCAAAGCTCTGGTAAGAAGCTGCGAGGCAAAAGTGTTTGAATGACTAGGCTAAACAAATCTGGCCAGGATGAGTGCGTTCCTTGCATCCCAGGCAGCAATGTTCTCGCGTAATGCTGCCGCTGGTTGATGGGCCTCTGCAGGATGTTCGTTTTCGCCCTCCTCCTCCTCCTCCTCATCTGAGGAGGAAATGTGAGGAGTCACTTGGTCCTCAGGAATCTGCAAGCCATGACGCTGTGCCATGTTGTGAAGTGCACAGCAAACCACGACGATTCTGGAGACCCTGGCTGCTGAGTATTGCAGGGCTCCACCTGATCTATCCAGGCATCTGAAGCGCATCTTCAGCAAACCGATGGTTTGCTCGATTATGGCTCTGGGGGACATGTGGCTGGAGTTGTAGCTCTCCTCAGCTTCGTTGGAGGGTCTCCTTAATGGCGTCATTAGCCACGTCCTCAGGGGAGAGCCCTCGTCTCCAAGCAGCCATCCGTTAAGTTGGTCTGGCGGACTGAATAGCGGAGGCACACTGGACTGGCACAGTATGAAGGAGTCATGGCAAATGCCAGGGTACATGGCACAAACATGCAAAATTTCCTTCTTGTGGTCACACACCAGCTGAACGTTAAGGGAGTGGAAGCCCTTGCGGTTGACAAAAATACCTGGATTGCGATGGGGTGCCTTAAGGGCCACATGTGTGCAGTCAACGACGCCCTGCACCCTTGGAAAGCCTGCCAGGTGAGCTAATCCAACCGCTCGCGCCGTGACACTTGCTTGATCCTTGGTGAAATGGATGTGATTGTGCGCGAGGGCAAAGAGGGCATCGGTTACCTGCATGATGCAAGTGTGTGCGGCCACCTGGGAGATGCCGCTGATGTCTGCTGCTGATCCCTGGAATGAGCCTGAGGCAAAAAAGTTGAGTGCGGTGGTGACTTTGGCCACTAGTAATGCTTGTCCACCTGGTCCTCTGGGCAGCAGGTCTTGCTGTAGCATTGCGCAGATGTCAGTCACTACCTCTTGCGAAAGTCAGAGCAGCCTTTGGCACTGCTGCTCAGACATGTTGAGATAGGTGACCCTGCATGGGTAGACTCTGTTTGGGGGTATCTCCTGCACCGATGGGCTTCCAGATGCTGGCCCCTTCTGGCCTGTGCAGCCTCATGTGGGTGAGCAGCAGCCTGGCGCTCCTGCTGCTGCTGCTGTTGCTGGTGCTGCTGTTATTCCTGGTTCTGCTGGTGCCGCGGCTGGTGCTCGAGCTCCTCTAATGCCCAGATGGGAAGGAAATAAATGGCTCCCATGCTTCTGGTATATGTCTCCGTTGAGGAAGCGCTGAGTGAAGGTGGCGAGAGGGGTTTCCCAGGTCACACTGGAGATGGGTGTGCGGCTCCAACCTTCCACAGGTGTGGTTAAGCGTTCTAAAAGTTGCCCCAGACCTGAGACCACTGAGTCCTGCCACCTGCAAATTATGGCTGATCAAATCTCCTCTTTAATAGTTGACCTGCAGTTGATAGTCAGCAATCCAATAGTGCTCCCGCCAGGTTTCACATTCGTGTTTCCCACCAGGCGTGATTTATGTGGGAAAAGGGTTAAATTTGCAAGGGCCTGTTAAAATAGGATTATAGAGGCCATTTAGTGGCCTTAAAGACCAGTCCCACCTGTTGGATGCGGGACGGAGTCGGGACCATCAGACACGCCTGAGTTAAAATTGCTTGGAGTCGGGAACCAATGGGGGCCCACCCGCCAGTTTTTAAGATTTTAACCCCCCGCACGCCTCCAAGCCCGACTCCACGGCTCAATGAAAATCAAGCCCTACAGTGTTTCGTTTTATCTCTGTGCCATATATATCGCACTTAGGACCTTTCTATAACCCCACACCTAACAACTGTAACCCGCATTAGGCCGCCTTCTACTTCCCAGATACACAAACTCCATGACACAGTCCCACATTCTCACCTCCCTTTTACAGCAGCTTTTTACAAGACGTTTTTCAATCCCCAGTACAATTACCCCTTTGTTTGTTCTTTCGATGAATGCTTTCTAAATCTGGGGACAGTGCTGCAAACCCTGAATTGTGGAGCCTGGTTAAACATTGTGCAACACAAGTCCATCAAATCTGAGGGTTGCAGAGAGTCAGCTGTACAGTAAATAGAGAAGCGATTCCAGGTCTGTCTCCCAGCACTGGGCAAATCCAGGCAGTTCAGCAACAACTTGGATTTATTTAGTTCCTATAACACAGTAAAACGCCTCAAGGTTCTTCACAGGAGCGTATACCGAACCACATCAGGAGATTTTAGGACAGATGACCAAAAGCTTGGTCGAAGAGGCGGGTTTTAAGGAGCGTCTTAAAGGAGAGAGAGGTAGAGAGGCAGAGAGGTTTAGGGAGGGAATTCCAGATCTTGGGGCCTTGGCAGCTGAAGGCACGGCTGCCAATGGTGGAGCGATTAAAATCAGGGAATCTCAAGAGGCCAGAATTGGAGGAGTGCAGAGATCTCGGAGGGTTGTAGGGCTGGGAGGGGCGAGGCCATGGAGGGATTTGAAAACAAGGATGAGAATTTTAAAATCGAGGGATTGCTGGACCGGGAGCCAATGTAGATCAGCGAGCACAGGGGTGATGGGTGAATGGGACTTGGTGCGAGTTAGGACACGGGCAGCAGAGTTTTGGATGAGCACAAGATTACGTGGGGTAGAAGATGGGAGACCAGCATTGGAATAGTCAAGTCTAGAGAGAACAAAGGCACAGAGGAGGGTTTCAGCAGCAGATGAGAGGAGGCGGGGCGGAGTCGGGCGATGTTACAGAGGTGGGAGGAGGCCGTCTCAGTGATGGTGTGGATATGTTATCGGAAGCTCATCTCGGGGTCAAATACAACACCAGGGTTGTGAACGGTCTGGTTCAGCCTCAGACAGTTGCCGGGGAGAGGGATGGAGTCGGTGGCGAGCGAACGGAGTTTGTGGCGGGACTCGAGCTCAATGGCTTTGGTCTTCCCGATATTTAGTTGGGAGGAAATTTCTGCTCATCCAATACTGGATGTCAGACAGTCTGACAATTTAGAGACTGTGGAGGGGTCGAGAGGGGTGGTGGTGAGGTAAAGCTGGGTGTCGTCAGCATACATGTGGAACCTGATGTGTTTTCGGATGATGTTACCGAGGGGGCAACAGGTACAGGAAACTCTTTGGCATCCGGCACCGACAGGACCGGGATGGTGCCGGTTGCTTAAAAATTCCGGATAACAAAGAAGGGACATGGAGTGACAATGGCCCAAGGTACGAGAGCCCCGTTCCACAGGCGCAAGTGCAGGGGACCAGGTTACACAACCAGGGGTGCAGGAGCCATGATTACATGGCAAAAGGTACGAGAACCCCAGTTACACAGCCACAAGTATACAGTATACGGAAGCCTCAAAATCTACTCCAGAATTTTGCCGGTTATTAGAAAATTCCGGATAATTGGGTGCCATTTAAATGAGAGTTTCCTGTAGATGAGAAATAGGAGGAGGCCAAGGATAGATCCTTCGGAGACTCCAGAAGTAACAGTGCAGAAGCTGGAAGAGAAGCCATTGCAGGTGATTCTCTGTCTACGACTGGATAGATAAGAATGGAACCAGGCGAATGCAATCCCACCCAGCTCGTTCCTGTCTCTCAGGATCCCTTGCTGCAGGTGCTTTCAAGCGGCATTTGATACTACAACACAAGGAGAAAAAAGTGGCTGAAAATAAATATTTATTAAAATTTATGGTGTACCCAAAGTGAAAGGAAGAAATTGAAATCAAGAGGTCCAACAGTGTAAGTAAACGTGGACATTTTATTTGCACTGTCAGAGGGGTAGTACTGAGGGAGCGCTGCACTGTCAGAGGGGCTGTACTGAGGGAGTGCTGCACTGTCAGAGGGGCTGTACTGAAGCAGTGCTGCACTGTCAGAGGGGCTGTACTGAGGGAGCGCTGCACTGTCAGAGGGGCTGTACTGAGGGAGTGCTGCACTGTCAGAGGGGCTGTACTGAGGGAGCGCTGCACTGTCAGAGGGGCTGTACTGAGGGAGTGCTGCACTGTCAGAGGGGCTGTACTGAGGGAGTGCTGCACTGTCAGAGGGGCAGTGCTGAGGGAGTGCTGCACTGTCAGAGGGGTTGTATCATATAATAGAGTCACAGAGTAGAACATCACAGAAGGAGGCCATTCGGTCCATCGAGTCTGCACTGGCTCTTTCAAAGAGCAATCGAGTTAGTCCCACTGCCCCGCTCGCACCCCATATCCCTGAAATATTTTCTCCACAAAGATTTATCCAGTTCCCTTTTGAAGGCTACAATTAATCTGTATCCACCACAGTTACAGGCAGAACAATCCAAATCATCACCTCACGTTACATAAAAATGTTTTTCCTCATGTTGCCTCTGGTTCTTTTGCCAATCACCTTAAATCTGTGCCCTCTCGTGATCGAGCCTTCAGCCATTGGAAACTAAGAACATAAGAATTAGGAGCAGGTGTAGGCCATACGGCCCCTCGAGTCAGCTCCGCCATTCAATGAGATCATGGCTGATCTTCGATCTCAACTCCACTTCCCCGCCGGATCCCCATATCCCTTCATTCCCCTAGAGTCCAAAAAATCTATCTCAGCCTTGAATACACTCAACGACTCAGCATCCACAGCCCATTGGGGTAGAAAATTCCAAAGATTCACAACCCTCTGGGTGAAGAAATTCCTCCTCATCTCAGTCTTAAATGGCCGACCCCTTATCCTGAGACTATTCCCCCGAGTTCTAGACTCACCAGCCAGGGGAAACAACCTCTCAGCACTGTTTCTCTTTATTTATTCCATCTAAATCCTTCGTGCTTTTAAACACCTCTGTCAAATCTCCTCTTAGCCATCTCTGCTCCAAGAACAACTCAGCTTCTCTAGTCTATCCCCGGAACTGTAATCCCTCATCCCTGGAACCATTGTAGTAAGTCTTTCCACCCTCTCCATAGCAGTCATGTCCTTCCAAAAGTGTGGTGCTCAGAATTGGACACAAGCTGGGCCGAACTAGCTGTTTCTATAGGTTTGGCAGAACTTCCTGGCTTTTGTACTCTCTGCCTCTATTTATGAAGCCCAGGATCCCATGTGGTTTATTAACTGCTGTGTTAACCTGTCCTGCCACCTTGAAAGATTTGTGCACAAGTACCCCCAGGTCTCTCTGTTCTTGTACTCCATTTAAGATTGTACTGTTTAGTGTGTATGGTCTCTCCTCATTCTTCGTACCGAAATGTATCACCTGACACTTGGCTATACAGGGGATCATTTAAAGTTTGCAGATGACACGAAACTCAAATGTAGTGAACAATGAGGAGGATAGTAACAGACTTCAGGAGGACAGACAGACGGGTGAAATGGGCAGACACGTGGCAGATGAAATTTAACAGAGAGAAGTGTGAGTTGATACATTTTGGTGGGAAGAGGCAATATGAACGAAATGGTACAAAATTAAAGGGGGTGCAGGAACAGAGAGACATGAGGTGCATGGACTCAAATCTTTGAAGGGGGCAGGACAAGTTGAGAAGGTTGTTAAAAAGCAGATGGGATCCTTGGCTTTATTAATAGAGGAATAGAATGTAAAAGCAAGAAGTTATGCTAAATCTTTATAAACACAGGTTAGGCCCCAGCTGGAGTCTTGTGTTCAATACACCACACTATAGGAAGGATGTCAAGGCCTAGGAGAGGGGGCAGAAGAGATTTACTGGAATGGTACCAGGGATGAGGGACTTCAGTTACGGGGATAGACTGGAGAAGCTGGGGTTGTTCTCCTTCGAGCAGAAAGGGTTAAGTGGAGATTTGATCGAGGTGTTAGAGTAAATAAGGAGAAACTGTTTCCACTGACAGGAGGGTCAGTAACCAGAGCGAACAGATTTCAGATAATTGGCAAAAGAACCACGGGGGAGATGAGAAGACAGTTTATTTACAGAGCAAGTTGTTGTGATCTGGAATGCACTGCCTGAAAGGGCGGTGGAAGCAGATTCAATAGTAATTTTCAAAAGAGAATTGGATAAATACTTGAAGGGGAAAATGTGCAGGGCTATGGGGAAAGAGCAGGGGAGTGGAATTAATTGGATAGCTCGACCAAGGAGCCGGCACAGGCCCGATGGGCCCAATGGCCTCCTTCTATGTTGTATCATTTTATGATTTAAATAAGTTGACCGTAGAACAAGAAACTGCGTTCCATACAACCCATTTCCCAATACCGAAGGAGTGTTGAGAGAGTTGGGCCATATTACTGGACACAGCACACAATGTCTCAACAGCTGAACAGCAGAGTGAAAACCTTACAGTGGGTGAGAGACTTGGGCTGTGGGCCAGAAATGGCAATGAATGGAACAATACACTGTCACCAATGTCTCACACGCGCCCATGTAAATATGATCACTACAAAATAAAGGAGCCCCACCCACCCTGTGACCCGACTAAAACAGGGACCATGGTGCTCATTACACATTGATTGGCTAGAGCCTTAAACTACAACCACAATAGGAAACAAATATATTTGACTTGTGGTGGATTAGTTTTGAAATGGGTGCAAGCTATCCCCATTGCTAAAGCTCTGGTAGGACAATAAACCACTCAGTGAGGTTTGCCAAAAGAGGTCAGGGCTCAATGCATGAATTTGTTGGCCATAAAACCAGTTCCACAATTCACACAGTCACCAAGGACAGTGGAAGGAGCAAACTGCACTTTATAAATAATTTGCAGAAAATTTGGAGCAATAAATGGCAGGGATTGGGATGTGAAGTTTCCATTAGCTTCGCTGGCCAGCAGATCCAGTCCTTGCTGCGCTCTGGGATTGAGACCCTAATGACGGGGTGAAGTACGAGACGCCCAGAGCACCTCATGTACAAGGGGTTGTCGGACTCTCTGAAGGGAGTAGTTGATCAAACCGAGTCTGTCATTCATCTGAAGAAGGTCATCAGGGAAATGAATGGGTGGATGGCCCAGCAATTGGGAAGGGCTGCTGATACAATCAAAGGAAACCAGGAACTTACACACATGGAATATTTGTACCTAGTTTGTGATAAGGTTCTGTTAAAATGGTTCGGTAATCCTTCCCACTCACTGTATCCCAAGTGGAGTTTCTGTGAGTTCTGTGAGAGCACCGTTCACAGTAATGGAGACACTGGGTCCAAACTGTTAGAACTAAGGACACCAAATGACAAATGAAGGGCAAGTGGGACCATGTGGACCAAACTAAACCTTATCAAAGAGACAATGCTAAAGTGGTAAGCGACTGACCCAGGAGTATTATTATGTATTATAATTCAGAATGTATAATATGTGGTAAAACCACTGGTTATTGATTTACAAAAATGGGCACCGATAGTCCAGACCAATTGGACCGGTCTGCCAAAGATTGATCATAGGACAAGATACTGCAGTAAGAACAGAAGCTCAGACTTAGAGGGACTGTGGCAGGAGAACTGGGCAAGAGGAAGTAAGCAACCATCAATTTCAAGAATTCAAGCAAGGATTCTTTGAATTCAGGATCCAAGAACAAACCTTGATCCCGGACTGGGAATTTGCCAATCTACTGCACGGATATAAAAACATCCCTGGACTGTAAGGAACCACAGAATAATCCAGAGCAGGAAGGGAGTGAGAAAGGAAGGAAAAGGTCCCTATGAGACAAGTTAGGAATGGGAGGATTTGGTACAGTAACTGGTTGGAATACCCCATCAGTTATGGATTTGGAAATTCAGGAAGACAAATAAAAATATACCCAGAGAGGCTATACGGACAGTCGGGAGGTGGCACATGACATCATAGGACTGGCTCTGGAAGAAAGCGAGACTATTATGGACTTAAAAACTCTGGCCAGAATAGAATTACATAGAATATACAGCACAGAAACAGGCCATTCCGCCCAACCAGGCCATGCCAGCATTGATGATCCACTCCAGCCTCCTCCCATCCTTCCTCATCTAACTCTATCAGCAGAACCCTCTATTCCCTTCTCCCTCATATACTTATCTAGCTTCCCCTTAAATGAGTCTATAATATTCCCCTCAAACTACTCCTCGCAGTAGCAAGTTCCACATTCTCACCACTCTCTGGGTAAAGAAGTTTCCTCTGAATTCCCTATTTGATTTCTTGGTAACTTGGTAACTTGGTAACATATTGATGGCCTCTAGTTTTGCTCTTCCCCACCAGTGAAAACCCTCTCTCTCTGTCTAATCTATCAAAATCTTTCAGAATTTTAAAGACCTCTATTAGGTCACCCCTCAACCTTATCTTTTGAAGAAAAGAAAGGCCCAGCTTGTTCATCCTTTCCTGATAGTTATAACTGAGAAACAAGTAGATGTGAGCAATTGATTGCCTCTAGACCGTGTACACCTAGTGAATCAACAACAGATAGTAAACATCTTGAGCAGATCATTAGAACTAACAATACAGGGATGCATCCCAGTCGATCTATTAAATAATATAACCATCCGAGTCCGGTATTGCCAATGGCATAATCTGTATGGAAAGAATACGGATATAAAATATAAAACTCCATCAGCGATCCTTTATGATTTTGGACAAGTTGTGCCGGTTATGCTGGAATACAACCAATAAATCAGCTAAAAACGGGACGGATCCCCTTTGAAACTCGACATAAGCCAGAAACCCCGCCTCACCCACCTGAAAATGATCCCACATCTATCCGTTCAGAATTGAAATGTTAGAGCTACTCCCAATGTTTGACCCCGAGAAGGACGTGATTTCATCCACTCGACTGTGAATGTTGGAAACATTAAGAAAAACATAAAGGAATGCACACCCAGCCTATATTGTCTATGTTGAAGTATCAGAAGGATTGAGGGGACAATAGTCAGGATCCTACTTCTGTTTTTAATGAAGATATCACACAATGAAAATCTACATATTCAAATAATGTTTAGATAGAGAGACTTTAAGCGGTCTCCATGGTGATATTGAGCAAATACATACAAATGTATGAACACGTGAGTGATACTGTACACATACTGCAAGAAGTGTGGGTGCATCATGGTGCTGAGGCCTATGGACAGTGGGTGCAGCATGGTGCTGAGGCCTATGGACAGTGTGGGTGCAGCATGGTGCTGAGTTCTATGGACAGTGGGTGCAGCATGGTGCTGAGTTCTATGGACAGTGTGGGTGCAGCATGGTGCTGAGGCCTATGGACAGTGTGGGTGCAGCATGGTGCTGAGTTCTATGGACAGTGTGGGTACAGCATGGTGCTGAGGCCTATGGACAGTGTGGGTGCAGCATGGTGCTGAGGTCTATGGACAGTGGGTGCAGCATGGTGCTGAGTTCTATGGACAGTGTGGGTACAGCATGGTGCTGAGGCCTATGGACAGTGTGGGTGCAGCATGGTGCTGAGGCCTATGGACAGTGTGGGTGCAGCATGGTGCTGAGGTCTATGGACAGTGGGTGCAGCATGGTGCTGAGGCCTGCGGACAGTGAGGGTGCAGCATGGTGCTGAGGCCTATGGACAGTGTGGGTGCAGCACGGTGCTGAGGCCTATGGACAGTGAGGGTGCAGCATGGTGCTGAGGCCTATGGACAGTGTGGATGCAGCATGGTGCTGAGGCCTATGGACAGTGTGGGTGCAGCATGGTGCTGAGGCCTATGGACAGTGTGGGTGCAGCATGGTGCTGAGGCCTATGGGCAGTGTGGGTGCAGCATGGTGCTGAGGCCTATGGACAGTGTGGGTGCAGCATGGTGCTGAGGCCTATGGACAGTGTGGGTGCAGCATGGTGCTGAGGCCTATGGACAGTGTGGATTTGCTTTTCAAAAGAAAGGGGATTAAACAGTTCAAGGAGAAAAATTTAGGCTAGTTAACCTCGCCAGATCAATCAACAGCAGGACAACACTGGATGTAAACTAACTCCCAGTTTATCCGTCATCTTAGTATAAACCAGACAGGGGGCATTAACCAGCACTAATCTGTTTAACAGCTGCAAATCACAATTAATCCCATCGTAAGGTTCAGTTGGACTTTGCAGTCAGAGCAAAGTGATCAGAGAACCTAAAGCACTGGAGGTTGAACAGTAATGTTCACAATATCTCAGCACTGTAACAGTAACTCACAGACTGGGCAAGGCTACATTTACAGTCCATATTCAATGAATCACTGCTCAGCTTCTAGTGGTATGACTGTCCTTTCGGGATATCAGCACAAGATATGTCGGAGGGTGGCTGCTGTGACATTGGGCAGTTCCACCTTCCTCTGGGAGACCTGTAGCAGGTCATCATCCACGGTCATTGCCATCTTACTTCAGTCAGTTTCTAGCTTTAGCTATCCTGGTCAGTGCTCGAATTCTCGGTTCTATTTCACTGCTGCACTCTTTTGCTTCTGATTAGCTAAACTCTACCATAAGGCTTCCAAATTCGGGGTTAAAACACCTTCGAGCTTTCAAAGAATGTTTCAAATCTCTCTGCAACTTTCTCAACCTTCTAGCCTGCCTGAAAGCTCTGGGCTTCTGAACCCAGTCTGATTTCAGAGGGGTGAAATATGATTCCTTTAAATATCACAATAAATATACCTTTCTGTCTGTTCCTCTTCTCTCCAGGGAGAAGCATCTGTGCCTGTGTGTCTCTCTCTCATCTGGGCCTGTTTTCTGTCTCTCTCTAGAGGATGGAAGTGTCACGTCTGAAAGAGCATCTCCCAGTTGTGGGAGAGATGGGCTTTCCCTGGACTAATTATTAATTTAAAAAACTCTATTAAATCTCAGCTTCAGTGGAAACAACCCCTGATGTACCAATCAGGAATTGAGCTGCTCCAGAGCCCAGGGTATTACTGCCGATAACATCAAGTTCTGGCAAAGCCACTGAACAAACCACTGCTCAGTCACCAGCTGGCAGTGATCTGATCAGTCCAAACTGGGCATCGATTCAACCAGAGGCAATAATGGACAACTATGATGTGTCTTAGAGAGCGCGATCAGGACAGAGAGGGCGAGATGAAGATTGTGAATCCAAGCTGAACACTGTATAAAGAATGGCTGAAAGAATTGGGGCTTTTCTTACTGGGGATCTTCAGCGATTTATACAGTTCTGTGGGGGTTGGTGGCAAGGGATTGTTACATTGGTCGGTGAGGCAGTAATAGAAGTGCATCGGCTCAGGTTTGGCAGGGGAACAAGGAGGGGAAAGTTGGAGAAAACTTTTCATTGAGATCATGGAGCACTGCAGGAGGCCATTCGGCCCATCGTGTCAGTGTTGGCTCTTTGAAAGAGCTCTCCAATTCGTCCCACTCACCTGAAAGTTTATCCTTTTCAAGTATTTATCCAAAACCCTTTTGAAAGTTACGATTGAATCTGCGGGTGCAAGCCTCCGACCTGCACTTAACTAGCGCGCCAACCTAAGGTGTTTTATAAGTATACTTGCTGGAGTGCCTGGCGGTGCCGAGGGTTTTTTGAGGGCATGTTGTTATGAAAAAAGTAGAAATAATTTTTATATATATAAATGAGTTTGTCTGTCTGTCTGTCTGTGTGGGAAGGAGAGAGAGAGAGAGAGGGAAAGAGAGAGAGAGAGACTGGGGGGAGAAGAGAGAGACGGGGGAGAGAGAGAGAGAGAGACTGGGGGGAGAGAGAGAGAGATGGGCTGGGAGAGAGAGAGAGAGGGAAAGAGAGAGGGGGAGGGAGCGAGAGAGAGGAAATGAGAGAGAGAGAGAGAGAGAGAGGGAAGGAGAGAGAGAGAGAGAGGGGAGGAGAGAGAGAGAGAAGGAAGGAGAGAGAGAAAGGGGAAGGTGGGGGAAAGGGGTGTTGGGGGGGAAAGGTGGTGTGTGGGGCGGAAAGGAAGGTGTGTGGGGGAGAAAGGGGTGAGTGTGGGGGTGAAAGGGGGGTGTGGGGGGGGGAAAGGGGGGTGTGGGGGGGGGAAAGGGGGGTGTGGGGGGGGAAAGGGGGTGTGTGGGTGGGAAGGGGTGTTGGGGGGGACAGGTGGTGTGTGGGGGGGAAAGGGGGGTGTGGGGGGGAAGGGTGAAAGGGGGGGTGTGGGGTGAAAGGGGGGGTGTGGGGTGAAAGGGGGGTGGGGGAGGCAAGGGGGGTGGGGGAGGCAAGGGGGGTGGGGGGAGGAAATGGGGGTGTGGGGGGAGAGGGAAATGAGTGTGTGGGGGTGGGGGAAAGGGGGGTGTGGGGGAAAGGGGGGTGTGGGGGGAGGGGGAAGGGGGGTGTGGGGCCTTGGTGACCCGGAGCCCTGCTCACTTTTGGTCGGGCTCTCGGGCCGCGCGGTTGATGCCGCGGGGAAGGACTTGCGCGGCAGCTCCCGCTCTGGACTGTGGCAGTGGCTTGCGTGCGGCCTAGTCGAGGGGGGGAAAGCCCAAGTTCCCGCCCCGCCAGCTTTTACCAAGATGGTGGGGATGGCTCCGCTGGGCTCCGTCCCGCCCCGCCAGCCTTCAGCAAGATGGCAGCGATGGCTCTGCTCGGCTCCATCCCGCCCCGCCAGCCTTTACCAAGATGGCGGCGGCGGCTACGCTCGGCTCCGTCCTGCCCCCCCCTTTACCAAGATGGCGGCGATCGCGGGCCGCTGGTTTGGAATCGGCGGTACCTAGCTCGGGCGTGGCTGGCGAGGAGAGGCTGAGACTTCGAGGCCTGAGGCCTGCAGGCAGCTCATCCCCCGCCGAGGGGGGTAAAGCCCGAGTCCCCTTTGGAGATGGATTTTTTTTTCTTTTAAAACCAACTTTTTTTTGCTGGAAATCTATATTTGATATCATTTAATCCCCATCTGCGTTGTTTCTGGCATTGCCTCCAGTGGTTAATGTGTCAATACTAATGAATCAACAATTTCCTCACCTCCATGACCATTTTTTTAGCTCGAGTCCCAGCAGTTGTTTAATGGCCGCCGCTCAGCTCCCGCTCCCGCACTAACGGCAGTTTGAATGTTTAGGCCCCACCCACCCCATAGGATTGGTCAACCATTACGTCACTTAACGCTAATGAGCGGTAGGATTGGTCAACCGCTAATGAGCGGATTTCTGAAAGTTTTTTGTATACTGTCCGAACAATATTTGTCTGACCAAAAAGTAAATATGCCTATGAGACTCCCCTAATGGTAAGCTTTCTTTTGATATAACATATGTGTAGGTACACTCTATAACTTTTGAGTGTATAGCGGACAGACATACAGACAGACAGACATACAGACAAACCAACTCCTTTATATATATAGATTATTAAGGGCAAGAGGATAACTAGGGAAAGAGTAAGGCCCATTAGGGACCAAAGTGGCAATCTATGTGTGGAGCCAGATGTAGGTGGGGTTTTAAATGAAATTTTTGCATCTGTGTTCACTGTGGAAAAGGATGATGTAGACATAGAAATCGGGCAGGGGGACTGTGATATACTTGAACATATTAGCATCGAGAGGGAGGAGGTACTAGCAGTTTTAGCAGGCTTAAAAGTGGATAAATACCCAGGTCCGGACGAGATGTATTCCAGGCTGCTGTGTAAGGCAAAGGAAGAGATTGCAGGGGCTCTGACACAAATTTTCAGAACCTCTCTGGCCACAGGGGATGTGCCAGAGGACTGGAGAACAGCTAACGTAGTACCATTATTCAAGAAGGGTAGTAGGGATAAACCAGGGATTACAGGCCAGTGAGCCTAACATCAGTGGTAGGGAAATTATTGGAAAAAATTCTGAGGGACAGAATTAGACTCCACTTGGAGAGGCAAGGATTAATCAGGGATAGTCAGCATGGCTTTGTCAAGGGAAGATCATGTCTGACCAATTTGATTGAATTTTTCGAGGGGGTGACTAGGTGTGTGGATGAGGGTAGTGCAGTGGATGTGGTATACATGGATTTCAGTAAGGCTTTCGATAAAGTCCCACATAGGAGGCTGGTCAAGAAGGTAAGAGCCCATGGGATCCAGGGTGCCTTGGCACATTGGATCCAAAACTGGCTTAGTGGCAGAAGGCAGAGGGTGATGGTCGAAGGTTGTTTTTGTGACTGGAAGCTTGTGTCCAGTGGGGTGCCGCAGGGATCGGTGCTGGGTCCCTTGCTGTTTGTGGTCTACATTAATGATTTGGATGTGAATGTAAAAGGTATGATCAGTAAGTTCGCAGATGACACGAAAATTGGTGGGGTGGTAAATAGCGAGGAGGGTAGCCTCAGTCTGCAGGACGATATAGATGGGTTGGTCAGCTGGGTGGAACAGTGGCAAATGGAATTTAACCCTGAAAAGTGTGAGGTGATGCATTTTGGAGGGACTAAAAAGGCAAGGGAATACACAATGAATGGGAAGACCCTAGGAAAGACAGAGGATCAGAGGGACCTTGGTGTGCATGTACATAGATCCCTGAAGGCAGCAGAACAGGTGGATAAGGTGGTTAAAAAGGCATATGGGATACTTGCCTTCATTAGCCGAGGCATAGAATATAAGAGCAGGGAGGTTATGATGGAGCTGTACAAAACACTGGTTAGGCCACAGCTGGAATACTGTGTGCAGTTCTGGTCGCCACACTATAGGAAGGATGTGATTGCTTTGGAGAGGGTGCAGAGGTGATTCACCAGGCTGTTACCTGGGCTGGAGCGCTTCAGCTATGAAGAAAGACTGGACAGGCTGGGGTTGTTTTCCTTGGAGCAGAGAAGGCTGAGGGGGGACCTGATTGAGGTGTATAAAATTATGAGGGTCATAGATAGGGTAGATAGAAAGGAACTTTTTCCCTCAGTAGAGGGGTCAATAACCAGGGGGCACAGTTTCAAGATAAGGGGAAGGAGGTTTAGAGGGGTTTTGAGGAAGAACTTTTTCACCCAGAGGGTGGTTGGAATCTGGAATTCACTGCCTGAAAGGGTGGTAGAGGCAGGAACCCTCACAACATTCAAGAAGCATTTGGATGAGCACTTGAAACCCCATAGCATTACAAGGCTACGGACCAAATGCTGGAAAATGGGATTAGATTATGTAGTGTATGTACTTTGAAGAAGGAACTATATTCTGCAGCCCCTGTATACTGCAGTACCAGTAGTGACCACCCCTGTATATAAGCCTGTACAGTAACTTTGTATAGTAGTTCCAGTTTTGTCTCCACTCAGTAAACACCTGTTATAACCAACTCCTGCAGTGCGTGTCTCAATTACACACGGACGTAACACTGGCGACAAACAGATCGGAACTTACCTACAGTTCTGCACCACCTCATGGGGATCCATCCCTGAAGCGAAGTTGTTAGAGGTCGAGGCCAGAAGGAAGAAAAGAAAAAAAAACAGAAGAAACGGGCGTCGACCGTGGGCAACCGCCTCTGATTCATCGAATTCGAAGATTTGCAGGAGAGGCTGTCGAGAGTGGGGCTTGGTTATCCTGTCTATGGTGTTCCAGCTAATCGGGCTGGTGTCAGGTAGTACACTGATCCTTCCTGGGCTGCGGTAGGCTAGAGCTCGATCGGGTGGCTTTTCAACGGGGCTGAGCAGCGTTGTCAGGAAGAGGAGAGAGAGACAGAGGGTGGAGCACACAGGGCGCGGCCGGTGCTATGAAGCCGGGCAGCGTACGGACCCGAGAAGAGGGAGGAAAGTGTCCCGTAGGGTTTGCTCTGATGACGGGAACAGTAATTAAAATAAAAGAAATTAGAAGCGCAGAAAGCCGTGAGGAGCTGCAGTTTGCCACGGGGACCGCGGAGAGCGGTGTTAGCAGCAGCGCGGGGGGGGAGTGCGCGATGACCATAGGGCGTCACCATCAAGGCATAAAAACGCCAGCAACAGCGCTAGCAGCAGCGGAGAAGACAGAAAGCGCGGGAGGCGCCATCTTAATCCAGCGGGGAAGAAGGCAAAGTGCGGGAGGCGCCATTTTGTTCAATCGGGGAAGAAGGCAAAGCGCGGGAGGCGCCATCTTAGATCTCCAAGATGCCGAAGACTGGCAATATCACTGCCTTCGATAATGCAATAGAAGACTGGACCACGTATGTGGAAAGAGTCGAAGTATATTGCAAGGCAAATGAAGTAGCCGATGAGAAAAAGGCATCGGTACTACTAAACTTAATGGGCGCAAGAACGTACGGCCTATTGCGGAACCTGATCACTCCAGCCAAACCGATGGCGAAGAGTTTTAACGAAATTGTTGATATCCTACAGGAACACCTAAATCCTACACCGCTGCTGATAGCAGAAAGATTTAAATTCCACAATAGAAATCAGCATAAAGATGAGAGCAATGCTGATTACCTTACGGAACTACGCAAGCTATCAAAGCACTGCCAGTTCGGAGCAGGACTGGCAGATACCCTATGGGACAAATTTGTCTGTGGACTCCTGAGTGAAGGAACCCAGAAGAGGTTACTCTCAGAGAAAGAGCTGACGCTAGATAAGGCTTTCAGCGTGGCAGTATCTTACGAAGCAGCAGCAAGGGGAGCTGCGGAAATAAAGCAAAAGCCACAGGAATACGGCACCCATGAAATGACACGGGGATTTGAAAAATGTTATCGCTGCGGCAGAACAACCCATGACCAGAAGGACTGCTGGTCCAAGGACAAAATATGCAGGCAATGCGGAAAGATGGGACACATTGAACGAGTTTGCAGGTCCGGGAAGAAGACTAACGACAACAAAAAGTCTACGAAGGAACAGTACAGGAAAGTACAAAAGATGACGGACAGTAGTTCCGAAGACCAGAAGAGCGATAGTGAATCCGGGAACAAGAGACTAAGCTGTCTCAAACTTCACAACGTAATCGCAAAAGAGGATCACCGAACCATTTGGGTCACCCTCATGATAGCAGGGTCCCAAGTCAAAATGGAATTGGATACAGGATCAGCCCTGACCGTCATGAATCGACGAGACTACGAGCGGCTATTCTCACACATACCCTTGAAAGACACATCCATTGTCTTGAAGACGTATACGGGGCAGAAAGTATACCCCAGAGGGAAAATAAGGGTGCCTGTCGAATACAACGGCAAGGAAATACAGAAATTGTATCTGTACATACTGCAAGATGGTGGACAACCGTTATTGGGACGTGAATGGATCAGGAAGATAAGTTTAGATGGGCACTTCATTCAGGCACTGACTGTGGCTGGTAAAAAGGATGACGATGTCACACCTGGACGATTGTCAAAAATCTTAGCTAACGCTAAAGAGGTATTTCAACAAGAACTGGGAACTCTTAAAAGCGTAACCGCCTCGATAAAAATAGAAGAGAGTGCAATTCCCAAGTTTTTCAAAGCAAGACCGGTACCGTATGCAATTCGCCCAGCCGTCGAGGCAGAGCTGGAGAATCTGGAGAATGCAGGCATGTTATCTAAGGTAGACTGGAGCGAGTGGGCGACACCCATCGTTCCTGTCATGAAGAAAACGTTAAACAATAAGTCTGAGGAGCCAAGGAAGGTTCGCATCTGTGGGGTCTTCAAGGTGACGGTGAACCCAGTCCTTCACACAGTACAGTATCCTCTCCCGAGGATAGAAGATATTTTCGCCTCACTATCTGGAGGGAAGCGTTTTACAAAAATTGACCTAGCACAAGCATATTTGCAGATGGAGGTTGACGAATCCTCTAGGAAGTATCTCACGATAAACACTCACAAAGGTCTTTACCAGTATAATCGACTGGTATTCGGAGTAGCATCAGCTCCGGCGATATGGCAAAGAGCGATGGAACAAGTCCTGCAAGGGATTCCGGGGACTCAGTGTTACTTGGACGACATCCGAGTGACAGGTGAAAATGAAAGTGAACACCTTGCCAACCTAGAGCAGGTGCTCACTAGACTAAGAGAACATGGGCTACGAGCCAATCGCCCCAAGTGCGAGTTTTTTAAGAAACAGATATCGTATTGTGGCCACGTGATTGATGAAGAGGTGTTACATAAGTCCCCTGACAAAATTGAAGCAGTAGTTAAGGCTCCAGCACCTGAAAATGTGTCGCAACTGAGGTCATTCCTCGGATTGGTGAATTACTACCATAAGTTTTTGCCGAATTTGTCCACAATTCTGCACCCACTGAACGCCCTACTACAAACTGGAGTAGCATGGAAATGGAGCGATGAATGTAAGCGGGCCTTTCAGAAGAGTAAAGACCTAATCACTTCAAGAGAAGTATTGGCTCACTACAACCCATCACTACCGATAAGACTGGCGTGTGATGCGTCTCCCTACGGCATTGGAGCGGTACTGTCACATAAATTCCTTGATGGTTCAGAGAGGCCGATAGCTTTTGCGTCATGCTCGTTAACTTCAGCTGAGCGTAACTACGCCCAGATTGACAGAGAGGCCCTCAGCCTGGTGTGGGGGGTGAAGAAGTTCAATCACTACCTGCACGGTCAGAAATTTACTCTACTAACTGATCATCAACCTCTTGTCTCCATTTTCAACCCTCAGAAGGGCGTCCCGATAATGACAGCACAACGGCTACAGAGGTGGTCCCTTTTCCTAGGGGCACACCAATATGACATCGGGTACAAAGGAACTAAACAGCATGGGAATGCTGATGGATTGTCGCGCCTACCGTTGCCGACGGTGGAAGAAGCACCTGCAGTGGATCCTGCGGAGATATTCCACTCGACCATAGTCGAATGTCTACCTGTGACGAATGCAAACATAGAAAAGGAAACACGAAATGATCCGACACTCTCCAGGGTCTATGATTTAACGGTGAAGGGATGGCCAGCACATGGCGAACCACTGTTGCCAGCATTCTCGCCGAGAAGAAAACAGCTGTCAGTGTGCCGAGGAACCTTGATGTGTGGATCCAGAGTAGTAATTCCACCCAAATTGAAGGATAGAGTGCTCAATGAGCTTCATGAGGGTCATCTGGGAGGGGTAAAAATGAAGAACTTAGCCAGAGTGTTTGTGTGGTGGCCGGGAATTGATAGAGAAATCGAAGAGATGACCAAGAGCTGTACAGGATGCCAGAAGGTCCAAAACACCCCACCACAAACTCCTCTACATCCATGGGAGTGGCCCTCATCTCCATGGCAAAGGGTGCACATTGATTTTGCTGGTCCATTTATGGACTCGATGTTTTTAATTGCGATGGATGCACATTCAAAGTGGCCAGAGGTAATAAAAATGTCCTCAACCACCACAGAAAAAACTATCACAGTCTTACGAACCATATTCACCAGAAATGGGCTGCCTGAACAGATTTGCTCTGACAATGGACCACAGTTTGTGTCTGAAGAGTTCCGGAGGTTCTTAAAGAACAATGGTGTTAAGCATTACACATCCGCCCCATATCATCCAGCCACCAATGGACTGACTGAGAGGTTCGTTCAAACATTCAAGAAAGCTATCAAGGCAATGTGTAATGAAGACATACCTCTACAACACAAGGTGGATAACTTCTTGTTTGCCTACCGGAATGCGACACATGCGGTTACCAACCAAACTCTAGCCATGATGTTCTTCAATTGAAGACTACGATGCCGCTTGGATTTGGTTAAGCCAAACATCAGAAGAGATGTGGAGAACAGGCAGTTTCAGAATATGAATGAAAGGCCGACCAGGAGTTTTAAGATAGGTCAACCAGTTTTGGCCCGGGACTACCGCACAGAGAAATGGCAGCCAGGAACGATCTGCACACGGCAAGGACCTGTAATGTATACCGTGGACGTTGGAGAGAGCATTGTAAGACGCCACGCTGACCAGATTCTAGAGTCACTGGAAAACGTCAAATCCACACCACAATCCGATACACCTGGTGATGAAACCGAAGTACCAATTGCATCTACCTCAGAATCTGTGATATTGGAAGCAGACGAACCAAACAACGACGTTGATCCCGAATCAACTTTGCCAGAAGAACCTGATACCCCAAAGAGGCGTTATCCAGACAGAATCAGGAAGCCTCCTCAAAGACTGAATTTATAATTGCTTAACTTCAGCTAATGTATATAGCAACTGTAATTGTAAATATGTTATTTAATTATTAATCGAATGTTATGTACTATTTAGCTAAAAGGGGAGGAATTGTAGTGTATGTACTTTGAAGAAGGAACTATATTATGCAGCCCCTGTATACTGCAGTACCAGTAGTGACCACCCCTGTATATAAGCCTGTGCAGTAACTTTGTATAGTAGTTCCAGTTTTGTCTCCACTCAGTAAACACCTGTTATAACCAACTCCTGCAGTCCGTGTCTCAATTACACACGGACGTAACAGATTGGACAGGGCTTGATGGCTGGCGCAGACGCGATGGGCCGAAGGGCCTCTTTCTGTGCTTTATAACTCTATGGCTCTATGACTGTATGACCATGGAAGGGCTCACAGCCCAAATTCCAGCCCTCACCCAGATTTATATCCTCAATCCACACCCCCAGGCCCAATAATGTTGGTGCCTTTGTGTTTTATATGTTTGACATTCAAGGAAGTAAAGATTTGTCAGACAGTTTTGCCTGATGACAGTGTCCCTTTAAGAGGACAGATTGTGAAGTGAGTTTCACAATTGAGGGAAATGAAACTGAAAGTAAAGTGAGCGACAGAATAAGGAGCAGCAACTGAGATGGCCGTCAGTAAACAGGTCTTCACCCTGACTGAGGATTTAACCTGCTCCGTCTGCCTGTCTCTGTTTGTGGAGCCAGTGCGACTGGACTGTGATCACAACTTCTGTAAATCCTGTATCCAGAAGTGTTGGGAAAACCAGGAGCAGTCCGCGTGCTGCCCGGAATGTCGGGCGGTTCTTCCCGGGAGAAGCTACACCAGTAATAGGGTGTTGGCTAATCTCTCCGAGAAAGCTCGGCAGCTGGAGCTGAACCTGAAGCTGGAGAAGGGCCGGTCTCACTGTGAGGAACACGAGGAGAAGCGGAAACGGGACACGGAGAAGGAGCGGTCTCACTGTAAGGAACACGGTGAGAAGCTGGTGCTGTTCTGTGAGGAGGATGAGACTCTGATCTGTGTCAGTTGTATAGATTCTCCCGCACATTCAAACCACAGGTTCCTGCCGGTCCGGGATGCAGTGAGCCGGTACAAGGTAAAGAGACAGGGGAGGGGATGTTCCTCAACTCTCACCCTGGAGGCTGTGGTGTGGAGTGTGGGATAGAGGGAGTGGAGAGCTGGGAATCAGTTTCATTATAGTATATTTAAATAAAGTAACGACAGGGCAAGAGATTCATTACAATATTTACATTAAATAATAATAGGGAATCAGTTTCATTGCAATATTTAGATTAAATAACTAAAGGGAGCCAGTTACATTACAATATTTGTTATATATAACTGTGGGAATCATATTCCTGGCGGCTGCTCACACCATTCTCAGTATTCCCAGTGTCCTCTCACCCTATGGGAGCCAGACATTTTCTTCCCAGCCTCAGGAATCTCAGGGATTCGGTCTGTAGCTCACACTCTCGCCTTTACACACACACCCTCGCTGTTTAAAAAAAATTACTCAATATAAACTTTGTAAGAACATAATAAATAGGAGCAGGAGTAGGCCATTTGGACCTTCGAGCCTGCTCCGCCATTCAATAAGATCAGGGCTGATCTTCCACCTCATCTCCACTTTCCTGCACTATCCCCATATCCCTTGATTCCCTTAATATCCAAAAATCTAGCAATCTCTGTCTTGAATATACTCAACGACTGAGCCTTCACAGCCCTCTGGGGTAGAGAATTCCAAAGTTTCACCACCCTCTGAGTGAAGAAATTTCTCATCTTGGTCCTAAATGGCCGACCCCTTATTCTGAGACTGTGACCCCTGGTTCTAGACTCCCCAGCCAGGGGAAACATCCTCCCTGCATCTACCCTGTCAAGCCCTGTAAGAATTTTGTGTGTTTCAATGAGATCACCTTTCATTCTTCTAAACTCTAGAGAATATAGGCTTAGATCTAAGAGCGTTAAAAAAACAAGCCTGAAGGCTTCGTGTCTTAATGCGAGGAGCATTCGTAATAAGGTGGATGAATTAGCTGCGCAAATAGAGGTAAACGAATATGATATGATTGGGATTATGGAAACATGGCTCCAGGGTGGCCAAGGCTGGGAACTCAACATCCAGGGGTATTCAATATTCAGGAAAGATAGGCAGAAAGGAAAAGGAGGTGGGGTAGCATTGCTGGTTAAAGAGGGGATTAACACAATTGAAAGGAAGGATATTAGCTCTGATGATGTGGAATCTGTATGGGTAGAACTGAGAAATACCAAGGGGCAGAAAACGTTAATGGGAGTGGTATATAGACCTCCAAACAGTAATGTGGAGGTCGGGGATGACATTAAACGGGAAATTAAAGAAGCGTGCATTAAGGGCACAGCAGTTATCATGGGTGACTTTAATCTACATATAGATTGGGCTAACCAAATTAGTAACAATACTGTGGAGGAGGAATTCCTGGAGTGTATATGGGATGGTTTCCAGGACCAATATGTCGAGGAACCAACTAGAGATCAGGCCATCTTAGACTGGGTATTATGTAATGAGAAAGGATTAATTAGCAATCTTGTTGTGCGAGGCCCCTTGGGGCGGAGCAATCATAATATGATAGAATTCTTCATTAAGATGGAGAGTGAAATAGTTGACTCAGAGACTAGGGTCCTGAATTTAAATAAAGGAGACTACGATGGTATGAGGTGCGAGTTGGGTAGGATTGATTGGGGAATGTCACTCAAAGGGTTGATGGTGGATGGGCAATGGCAAACATTCAAAGATCGCTTGGATGAACTACAGAATTTTTTCATCCCAGTTTGGCATAAAAATAAAACAAAAAAGGTGACTCAACCGTGGCTAACAAGGGAAATTAGGGATAGCATAAGATCCAAGCAGAGGACATATAAATTGGCCAGAAAAAGCAGTAAA
Organism: Somniosus microcephalus; assembly: GCF_052327205.1. Lineage (NCBI taxonomy): Eukaryota > Metazoa > Chordata > Chondrichthyes > Squaliformes > Somniosidae > Somniosus > Somniosus microcephalus. The sequence continues at coordinate 103,591,510 of NW_028225179.1, read as the reverse complement.
CCTGAGGATTGGGAGCAGTTTAGGATCCAACAAAGGAGGACAAAGGGATTAATTAAGAGGGGGAAAATAGATTGAGAGTAAGCTTGCAGGGAACATAAAAACTGACACACAGCTTTTATAGATATGTGAAGAGAAAAAGATTATTGAAGTCAAGCGTAGGTCCCTTGCAGTCAGAATCAGGGGAATTTACAATGGGGAACAAAGAAATGGTAGACCAATTAAATACATACTTTGGTTCTGACTTCACAAAGGAGGACACAAATAACCTCCCAAAGATGTCGGGGAACATAGGTTCTAATGAAAGGGAGGAACTGATAGACAACGTACATTCCCACCTAGCTATGTATCATCGGCAAACTTGGATATATTACATTTGTTCCCCTCATCCAACTCATTGATGTAGATTGTGAATCGCTGAGGCCCAAGCACTGATCCTTGCGGCACCCCACTAGTTACAGCCTGCCAACCCGAAAATGACCCATTTATTCCGACTCTGTTTTCTGTCCTTTCACCAATCCTCAATCCATACTAATATATTACCCCCAATCACATGAGCCCTAATTCTATTTAATAACCTCTTGTGTGGCACCTTATCGAATGCCTTCTGAAAATCTAAATACACCACATCCACTGGTTCCCCCTTATCTATTCTGCGAATTGCAACCTCAAAAAACAGATTTGTCAAACACGATTTCCCTTTCATAAATCCGTGCTTAATCATATTATTATTTTCTAAGTGCCCTGTTACCACGTCCTTAATAATAGATTCTAGCATTTTCCTTATTTCTGATGTCAGGCTAACTGGTCTGTAGTTTCCCATTTTCTCTCCCTCCTTTCATAAATAGTGCGGTTACATTTGCTACCTTCCAATCCGTGGGAACCGTTCTAGAATCTATGGAATTTTGGAAAATGACAACCAATGCATCCAGTATATCTATAGCCACCTCTTTCAAAACCCCAGGATGTAGGTCATCAGGTCCAGGGGATTTATCAGCTTGCAGTCCCATTAATTTCTCCAGTACTATTTTTTTACGAATACTAATTCCTTGCAGTACCTCATTCTCGCTAGAGCCTTGGTTCTCCACTATTTCCAGGAAGTTTTTTGTGTCGTCTTCCATGAAGACAGGCACAAAGTATTTGTTTATTTTGCTGCCATTTCCTTATTCCCCATTATAAATTCTCCTGTCTCAGCCTGTAAGGGACCCACATTTATTTTCGCTAATCTTTTCCTTTTTACATACCTATAGAAGCTTTTACAGTCTGTTTTTATGTCTCGCTAGTTTACTCTCATATTCTATTTTCCCTTTCTTCATCAATTTCTTGGTCCTCCTTTGCTGAATTCTAAAATCCTCAGGCTTACTATTCTTTTTGGCAACTTTATAAGCCTCTTCCTTTGATCTAATACTGGCCTAGAAATTGGGTTTTGGCGCAGCGACGGCTTTAGCGCCGGAAGTTAGTGCCGGAGCTAAGTCGCGCTGGGCGGGCCAAAAATTCACTAGTTCTGCGCCCAAACGGCTGCTGAAAGCTGTTTGCGCCTGAAAACTGGCGCTACGCGCTGAATTGCGGCGCTATTCCGGCGCTGCGGCGCCCGCTGCGGTGCGGCAGGTTCGGGAAATGCAGGCCTCCTCCTTCCCTTAAGGAGGAGCTGCCTGCACCCGGCCGCGGCCCGCGAAAATCATTGTAAAAATGAGCCCGGCACCTCGGACAAGTGCCGGGCTTGCATCTGTCCCGGGGGGGAAGTCCGGGGAGGGAGCTGCGGCCGGCGGGAAAGCGGCCGGCCGCCGCGGGGCCTTTAATGCGCCGGCGCAAAGTCCAGTAAGGCACCTCTGCCAGAACGTTGCTTGCGGCTGCCACGGGCGAGGCGGCCGCAAGTCAATTTCGGAGTTCGGGCGGGTTACCATGGCAACCGGGATGCTGTGCACACCGATGACGTCATCGGTGCCGGCGCAGCGCTAACGGCCTAACGCCGATTTAGGGACCCACTCAATTTCCAAACTGGCCATAACTCCGGCGCTAGGCCCTCTAGCGCCTCAAAAGTGGCGCTAAGCCTACCGAATTTCTAGGCCACTATCTTTAACTTCTCTTGTTAGCCACGGCTAGACCACTTTTCCTGTGGGGGTTTTTGTGCCTTGAAGAAATGTATATTTGTTGTAAATGATGTATTAATTCATTAAATGCTAGCCACTGCTTGTCTACCATCATCATTTTTAATGTAGTTTCCCAATCTACTGTAGCTAACTCACTCCTCATACCTACGTAGTTTGCTTTGTTTAGATTTAAGACCCTAGTTTCAGATTTAACTGAATCACTTTCAAACTCAATATTAAATACTATCATATTATGGTCACTCTTCCCTAAAGGCCCCTTTACTACAAGATTATTAATTAACCCTTTCTCATTGCACAATAATAGATCTAAAATAGCCTGTTCCCTAGTTAGTTTCTCAATATACTGATCTAGAAAACTAACTTGCATACATACCATGAATTTATCCTCTACACTATTACTGCAAATTTGATTTGCCCAGTCTAAATGTAGATTAAAGTCCCCCCTGATCACTGTATTACCCTTGTTACATGCACCTCTAATTTCCTTTTTTTATTATTCATTCATGGGATCTGGGCGTCGCTGGCAAGGCCAGCATTTATTGCCCATCACTAATTGCGAAGGTGGTGGTGAGTCACCTTCTTGAACCGTCGATTTATACTCTGCCCTACGTTACAACTACTGCTTGGGGGCCGATAACCAATTCCCACCAATGTTTTCTGCCCCTTGCTGTTTCTTAGCTCCACTCAAACTGATTCTACTTCTTCATTGTCAGAGCTAAGATCCTTTCTCTCTACTGTCTTTATCCCATCCTTCATTATCAGGGCTACCCCTCCTCCTTTTCCATTTTGCCTATCTCTTCTAAAAGTTAAGTATCCTGGACTATTTAGTTCCCAACCTTGGCCACTTTGCAGCCATGTCTCCATTATGGCTATTAGCTCAAACCTGTTCATTTCTATCTGCGCTATTAATTCATCTATTTTGTTGCAAATGCTTCGCGCATTCAGATATAGTGCCTTTAGCTTTGACTTATTTCTATTTTTCCTTGATGTCACCTTAGTCACTGATGCCTTATTACCTTTGTTACTCTCTCTGTCCCTTCCTGACCAACTCTGCTTATTTTTACCCCAAACTCTATTCTGCGCTAGAGCCTTGAGATTTCTCTCACTGCTTTTACATTTACTTTTTCCTGAATCCTTCCCCTTATTAATTTAAAGCCCTAGTCTACTGCCTTTGTTATTCAGGACACTGGTCCCAGCCGGTTTCAGTGGAGCCTGTCGCAATGGAGCAGCTCCCTCTTTCCCCAATATTGGTGCCAGTGTCCCATCAACTGAAACCCCTTCCTCCCACACCACTCTTTGAGCCTCGCATTTAAACCTCTGATCTGTTTGCCCCTATGCCAATTTGTGCATGGCTCAGGTAACAATCCAGAGATTGTTACCTTTTGAGGTTCTGCTTTTTAATTTGGATCCTAGCTCTTCAAACTCCCTCAGCAGAACCTCATTCCTAGTTCTACCTATGTCATTGGTTCCTACGTGGACCACGGCAACTGGATCCTCCCCCTCCCACTCCAAGTTCTTCTCCAGCCGCGAGGAGATGTCTTTAACCCTGGCACCGGGCAGGCAACACAACCTTTGGAACTCTTGATCACGGCTGCAGAGAAGAGTATCTATCCCCCTGACTATACTGTCCCCTAACACAAGTACATTCTGTTTCACTCCCCCCACTTGAATGGCCTCCTGCACCATGGTGCCATGGTCAGCTTGCTCATCCATTCTGCAGGCTTTTCCCTCGTCCACACAGGCAGCAAGAACCTCATACCTGTTGGACAAGGGCGAAGACTGTGGCTCATGCAGCACTGCACTTGGGGTTCCCTTACCTGCCTGAGTTGCAGTCACACCCTCTTGTCCCTGACCACTAAACAGACCCGTACCACTACCTAACCAAAGGGGTGTTACGGCCTCGTGGATCAAAGTGTCCAGTAACTCTCCCCATCCCTGATGCCCCGAAATGTCCTCACCTCAGACTCCAGCTCAAAAACTCTGAGCTGAAGTTCCTCAAGATGCAGGCACTTACTGCAAACGTGGTTGTCCGGGATCACAATGCTCTCCACAAACCACCGCATGCTGCAGTTGCGGCACACCACCTGCACTGCCATCCCTATATGATCTTGTTTTATTTAATTAAATTTGTATTTAGGTAACTTAGTTTACAGTGTAGTTTCTTGACTACTTACTTGATCTAGATTAAGTTGAGGGTACTGAAATTAAATAACTACCTGTGTCACAAAACACTACAAGTAGTGCAGACAAAAAGCAGCAACTCCGAATTCCCACTCTTTCCAAATTCCCAAATAAAACACTCTGTTCAAGTCCACTCGGTTTAATCCCGCTCTGTGCAGACCTTAATAAAGCTTCTGAAATTTCTCCTCTTGCTGTTCTTCAATTCATTTGAAAAAATAGCTGAGCAGAAACTGCTCGAGCTGCAGAAAAATATTCCATCCATTGACCTGACTGAGCGGTATTGATGCTCGCTGTGAAATTGGGTTCACTGCGCTTGCGTTCAGTGAACAGAATCAAAGCTCCCGGCAAAACTATCAACTCCAAGCCCAGGCTTTTTGGAGAAGCTGAGGCCTTCAAATAAAACTTTAATGAAGGCATTTAATGATTAAAAAAAGAGAAGTAAATGGAAAGATTTAATTATGTTATTGTGAACTAAGTTTTTTAATTTTTTTTAACCTAATTTTGGAAATTAGAAATTTCAGTTACTGAGGGGAAAATTGCAGCTGAACATTTTTTCAGAAAGCATTTTGAGTGAATTGCGGGGAATAAGATAACCAGCACCATGTGGGGCTTTAACATGAAGCCGTGCCAGGCCACTGTTTAGATTAACATTGGAAGTCCTACTAAAGTGTCATTAAGTGGCTGTTCAGAGTCCCGGCAGTAAGTTTGGACATTTTAAACATTGGAATTCCCACAGGAACTGTTTCTCTAGCAGTTTTCATGGACTGTGTGACCCACATTAGTGTTTATATTGTGTATTAAATTACTTGTGTCTGGTTAAAAGCCTGAACAGCTGTCCCCACAGTTTGGGAATAAACAGCAGACATTGCAATGGGTTATGGTGAGATCTGATTCAATTTTTAGGACCAGCTGAAATCGGCCTTGGATTCCATGGAGGATGAAAAGAAAAGGAAAAGTGAATTAAAAGGGCAGCAGGAGGGGAAGATTTCAGAACTGGGTGTGAGTATTACTGCTGTTACCTTTAAACACTGCCACCCTTTAACAACCCGCTGCTTAAATGTTCTCTCTCACCATCTTAGCAACTCACAGGATCCCTGGAGCAAGACATCTCCGCACAATTTGCCAAAATCCATCGATATCTTGAAGACAAAGAGAAACATTTAATCGACAAGCTGAAGAGACAAAAGGAGGAAGATCTGCGACCAATGGAGAAGAACTTGGAAAGAATTGAAGAGGAACTGACCTCACTTGAGGAGAACAGACTGAACCTTTGTGTAGACATCGAGCAGCAAGACAGTATCTCATTTCTCAAGGTGACCCTTTATAACCCAATTCCCAAGTTGTTGGTGTAAGTTTAAACTACACTTTATAATAGGGCTCAAACCCAATCACAACAATGCACAATGTGTGGTATAACTGAGGACAAACGGGTATCAGTCAGGATTGAGCTCCGTGTATCGAGGAGACTGTCACACACTGTCAGGACATCACACTGGCTGCAGTATAACTGGAACCAGAGTGAAGGCAACTTATTAAGCCTTCTGCTGGTCCCTTTATGTTTTCAGTGTTAGTAAAGAGCTGAGAGGGCAGTCCACTCTTCGCTAAAACTAAACACTTCTCTGACTCTAACAACTCGACCAATATCTTTAAATAGAGGTGCACAGATTTTGGTTCCCCCGAGTTTGACTGTGGTGTGCAGTCGGCAGTATAACTCAGAGCTGTGTTTACAGATGTTACCGGGGTTATACATCATTACTACTGGAAATCCCTCTGTGTTTCCCGGCACCTGGTTCTGAATGAGGGAGAGATATTGATCTTGCCCTATCACTCTAACCGTTGCACTGTTATTACAAGCCAAGCAGTGCATACTAACATCGGGCAATATATCATCAATCGACTCACCATCGAAATATCTCCTATAGGTTACAGAAGTTTCTTTGTTCAGGTTAAAGGTTATCTCTTCTCAGATTTCTTCCTTTCTCACCTGTGACAGGCTGAGGGTCAGTCCCATGGGTACTGGCCATGAGAGCAGTGACATGTTGGGGTTCAGTCCCATGGGTGCTGATCCTGAGAGCAGTGACATGTTGGGGTTCAGTCCCATGGGTGCGGGCCCTGAGAGCAGTGACATGTTGGGCTTCAGTCCCATGGGTGCTGGCCCTGAAAGCAGTGACATGTTGGGCTTCAGTCCCATGGGTGCTGGCCCTGAGAGCAGTGACATGTTGGGCTTCAGTCCCATGGGTGCTGGCCCTGAAAGCAGTGACATGTTGGGCTTCAGTCCCATGGGTGCGGGCCCTGAGAGCAGTGACATGTTGGGCTTCAGTCCCATGGGTGCTGGCCCTGAAAGCAGTGACATGTTGAGCTTCAGTCCCATGGGTGCTGGCCCTGAAAGCAGTGACATGTTGGGGTTCAGTCCCATGGGTGCTGGCCCTGAAAGCAGTGACATGTTGGGCTTCAGTCCCATGGGTGCTGGCCCTGAAAGCAGTGACATGTTGGGCTTCAGTCCCATGGGTGCTGGCCCTGAGAGCAGTGACATGTTGGGCTTCAGTCCCATGGGTGCTGGCCCTGAAAGCAGTGACATGTTGGGGTTCAGTCCCATGGGTGCTAGCCCTGAGAGCAGTGACATGTTGGGGTTCAGTCCCATGGGTGCTAGCCCTGAGAGCAGTGACATGTTGGGCTTCAGTCTGATGTAAGACCCCAAAGTGCGGACCAAATGATATAAAAGGTCGACATCACTGGCTTGTTGAAAGAAAGACAGACCACTAATTGAAGTCAAAACGGTTCACTCAGGCCTGAGGAGAGCCTTCAGATCATGTCTGAATCCAACTCCAACAAGCCTCTCAAAGTCCACACAGTTATACAAAAATTAAGGCCCTGCCCTAGAGGCGGGGATAAGCTTATTAGCATATACAGAGTTATAGTTAAATTGTAATTATAAAACCGTGACATTTCATCCTTCCAGCCGCTTACAAATCCCACATTTCGTTATCAGTTGGTCCCGTCACCTCTTGTGACCATGGGCCTCATCTTAATTACTTTACAACCATCTATTTGCCCGTGGTCAGATGGTTCGGTCTGCTAAGTGTTTTCTTAAGATAGCAGTTCTTTTCAAAGCGGGCAATCCACAGACTTTCTGTCTTACTCTTGGGTCACTTCTGCAAAGCAAAAACACTTTAGTTAATCCTCAGTATACTTTGAAGAATAGAACCCTGTTGTGCTTTAGACTAAACAGATTCTTAAGTGCATAGGTGTCGACTCGCTTGGCCGAACATACCTATCTCTCTCAATCTTTCCAGGAGTTGTTCTGGCAGTTTTAATCTCTCAGCGTTTGAAGCCCCTTAATCATGTTTAAACTTAGCTGGGTTTATACAATTTTACAGACCTCTATTGTTCAACTCCGAGCATGAATTAACCCATTCCCTCCACCTTGTATATTGATGTTGCAAGTGAATCCTGGTTTGTCTTGCCCTGTTATCCAATTTTAATACCTTACTTCAAGTCCCATGGGTGCTGGCCCTGAAAGCAGCGTCATGTTGGGGTTCAGTCCCATGGGTGCTGGCCCTGAGAGCAGTGACATGTTGTGGTTCAGTCCCATGAGTGTTGACCCTGAGAGCAGTGACATGTTGGGGTTCAGTCCCATGGATGCTAGCCCTGATAGCAGTGACATGTTGGGGTTCAGTCCCATGGGTACTGGCCCTGAGAGCAGTGACATGTTGGGGTTCAGTCCCATGGGTACTGGCCCTGAGAGCAGTGACATGTTGCGGTTCAGTCCCATGAGCGTTGACCCTGATAGCAGTGACATGTTGGGGTTCAGTCCCATGGCTGCTGGCCCTGAGAGCAGTGACATGTTGGGGTTCAGTCCCATGGCTGCTGGCCCTGAGAGCAGTGACATGTTGGGGTTCAGTCCCATGGCTGCTGGCCCTGAGAGCAGTGACATGTTGGGGTTCAGTCCCATGGCTGCTGGCCCTGAGAGCAGTGACATGTTGGGGTTCAGTCCCATGGGTACTGGCCCTGAGAGCAGTGACATGTTGGAAAGGATCAGTGAACCTTCAAATTCTTCAGCAGCAGAGGAAACCCTGTCGAGTGTATTCTGGGGGTAACTGACGTGGTTTCACATCACTGGAGCCCGTCAGTGAAAACTCCACCCAGATCCCTTCACATTTTACTAAAACCACTGATTATACATCATTAAACTGTACAATTTAAACAGTTCCGTATATTTATTAAAATGTTTCTGATTCTCTCCTGCAGGAACTGAAAAGATTGAAAGAAAGGTGAGTATCCAATCCAAACCCACACACGGGGACACTGTGACCACAGTTTGTATCCTGCAGTGAGTGACTGAATCAATCCCATTCAAACAGGTACCTGGAGAAAGGTGAGGAAGGTGAAGATGCAGAGAGAGGTGAAGATGAAGAAGATAACAATGAAATCCGAGATTCAGAGGAAGATGAAGTCAAAGAAGAAAGTGAATGCTCAGAGGAAGGCGAAGATGAAGAGATCCTGGTGCCTGCAAGTCTGAAATACACAGTGTTTCGAGGCCCGTTACTCTATGCAGTGTGGAAGGAAATGAAACAGATCATCTCTACAGGTAAGAAACTTCACAGCTTTGTGTCCACTTTCTGTAGTGTCCTGCTCTCTTCACCCTCTCCTGAAGGTGCTGCCTGTTGCTGGGTACAGATCACTGGGGCAGCAGCTCTGGGGCCTCACTCAAGGA
>NW_028225179.1:103532081-103582007 GCF_052327205.1 Somniosus microcephalus | reverse complement strand
AAGCCTCCCTTTTTTTCCTAATCCATTCTCGTATATCCCTTGACATCCAAGCTTCTTACATATTAGGTTAGAAAGGAGTCCTGTACACATTGTAGGAACTCCATTCCCTTCTCCCCTTCACCTCCCTCTTCTGCCATTTTTAATAGCACTTCCTCTCACTTTATTTTTAAACCATCTTTTTACTCTCCTGTTCTATAACTCTATTTATTCCCTGGCTATTTATGTCCTCCCTTAGTTTGCTCTGTTTCCTGCTCTCCTTTCCTATTTTGTTTATATTTAAGCTTTATTCAATTCTTGTAGATCCCACCCCCAACCCCATCTTACTAGTTTAAAGCCTTTGCTACCTCCCTATTTACCCTTTCCACTATGACACTAGTTCCATTCCAGTTCCGGTGGAGCCTGTCCCATCGGTACAGCTCCTCCCTGTCCCAGTACTGGTGCCGGTGTCCCATGGAAAGGAACCCCTCTTTCCCACAGCAGCCATTTAGCCCCATGTTAACTCACCTGATCTGTCAGACTATATGCCAATTTGCACGTTGCTCAGGTAATAATCCAGAGATCCTGTTTTTTAAAAAAGTTCATAACTCCTCAGCGGGACCTCCTCCCTGTTCCTCTCGATGTCGTTTGGTCCAACATGGACCAGAACAGCTGGATTTACACCATCCCTTTCCAAATTTCTCCCCAGCCGCCTCGAGTTATCCCTTACCCTGGTAAGCAACACATCCTTCGGGATTCTCGTTCGTGGTTGCAGAGGATGCTATCTATCCCCCTAATTATAGAATACCCTATCACGACCACATTTCTATTCTGTTCTACCCACCTTGGACAGCCTTCTGAGCCACGGTGCCTTAGTCTGCATTGCGGCTGTCCTCCCCGCAGTCTTTCTCTTTGTCCTCACAGGTAGCGAGTACATCGTACCTGTTGGAAATAACCAGTGTCACATCCTCTCCCAAGTCCCCTCTAGCTGGCTCCCTGACAGTCATGCCCTCCTTTTCCTGAACCTGTGCTTCCCTCTGGGATGTGACTGTGTTCTGGATAAAACTATCCAGAAATTCCTCCCCCTCCCTTATGTTCTGGAGTGTCTCTAACTCGCACTCCAGCTCAATGACTCTGAGCCGGAATGACGAAAGGCAGAGACATTTTCTGCCAATGTGGGAATCCGGGACAGTCTCGCCGTCCACAAACTCCCACATACTATAGTCCCGACACCTAGCCTACCCTGTCATTTCTAGTCTTTTTCATGTACTTATTTATTGATAACCTGAATTATAATTAGGTAGACAGCTTTTGTAAAAAAAACAAATGGTTCACTGATTACTCACCCTCAGAGCTCCTCACTGAGCTGTCACTTTTTCAGATTTTCCCTTGCATTAGTTTCACTGCCCAATGTTTTTAAACTATGTTTTATATTAGTTATTAATTATACTGAATAGAGTTAAGTTGAGAATAGAGTGTGTGTAGTAAATTCAATACCTTGCTGAATTTCCTCCGGCCCAACGCTCCTCACTTGTGCTGATTATGACGACTCTGTGATTTTTCTCTGGGTTTGTTTCACCTCCGCGGGTCTCCATTAAACTGCTCCGGTTCCCGCCCTGTTTCAATGCTGGACTGGGCTGCCGCAGGTCTCCGTAATAAAACGTACCAAGGCGCTTCACGGGAGCGTTATCGAACAAAATTTTACACCAGGACACATGAGATATTAGGACAGGTGACCAAATGCTTGGACAAAGAGGTAGGTTTTTAAGCAGCATCTTAAAGGAGGAGAGGGAGGTAGAGAGGCGGAGAGGTTCCAGGAGGGAATTACAGAGCTTGGGGCCTTGGCAGATGGCACGGCCGCCAATGGTGGAGCGATTAAACTCGAAGGTGTGCAAGAGACCAGAATTGGAGGAGAGCAGAGATCTCGGCGGGCTGTAGGAGGTTACAGAGATAGGAAGGGGCGAAGCCACAGAGGGTATTGAAAATAAGGATGAGAGTTTTAAAATTGAGGTTTGCTGGACTGGGTGGGAGCCAAAGTAGGCCAGCGAGCACAGGGGCGATGGTGAATGGGACTTGGTGTGAATTAGGATATGGGCAGCAGAGGTTTGGATGAGCTCGAGTTTACAGAAGGTGGAAGATGGGAGGCCGACCGGCCAGGAGCGTGTTGGAATAGTCGAGTCTGGAGGTAACAAAGGCATGGATGAGGGTTTCACCAGCAGATGGGCTGAGGCAGGGGTGGAGACGGGCGATGTACCCAGTCTGTAATATCTGTTCACTGTACACACTGGAGTCTGGGAATATATCTAACTGTACACTGTACCCAGTCTGTAATATCTGTTCACCGTACATACTGGAGTCTGGGAATATATCTAACTGTACACTGTACCCGGTCTGTAATATCTGTTCACTGTACACACGAGTCTGGGAATATATCTAACTGTACACTATACCCGGTCTGTAATATCTGTTCACCGTACATACTGGAGTCTGGGAATATATCTAACTGTACACTGTACCCAGTCTGTAATATCTGTTCACTGTACACACGAGTCTGGGAATATAAGAACATAAGAAATAGGAGCAGGAGTAGGCCAATCGGCCCCTCGAGCCTGCTCCGCCATTCAATAAGATCATGGCTGATCTGATCCTAACCGCCAATCTACTATCACAGAACCATCTCCTGAATCTAACAGAATTAGACACACGAAATAGGAGCAGGATCAGGCTACACGGCCCCTGGGCCCGCTCCGCTACCCACAGGGCCATGTCCGATCCGAACCTAGACTCGTGTCCAAATTCCTGCCCGCTCCCCGTAACCCTTAATTCCCTTTACTTCTAGGAAAATGTCTATTTCTGTTTTAAATTTATGTAATGATGTAGCTTCTACAGCTTTTTGGGGCAGCATATTCCATGGACCTACCACCCTCTGAGTGAAGTAGTTCCTCCTCATCTCAGTTTTGAAAGAGCAGCCCCTTATTCTAAGACTATGCCCCCTAGTTCTAGTTTCACCCATCATCGGGAACATCCTCCCCGCAACCACCCGATCCAACCCCTTCACAATCTTATATGTTTCAATAAGATCGCCTCTCATTCTTCTGAACTCCAATGAGTAGAGTCCCAATCTACTCAACCTCTCCTCATATGTCCATCCCCTCATCCCCGGGATTAACTGAGTGAACCTTCTTTGTACTGACTCGGGAGCAAGTATGTCTTTTCTTAAGTATGGACACCAAAACTGTATGCAGTATTCCAGGTGCGGTCTCACCAATACCTTGTACAACTGAAGCAATACCTCCCTATTTTTATATTCTATCCCCCAAGCAATGAAAGCCAACATTCCATTGGCCTTCTTAATCACTTGCTGCACCTGCATACTAACCTTTTGAGTTTCGTGCACCAGGACCCCCAGATCCCTTTGTACTTCAGTACTTTCCAGTTTCTTGCCATTAAGATAATAACTTGCTCTACAATTTTTCCTGCCAAAGTGCATAACCTCACACTTTCCAGTATTGTATTCCATCTGCCAAATCTCTGCCCACTTACTTAGCCTGTCTATGTCCCCTTGCAGGTTTTTTATGTCCTCCTCACTCACTACTTTCCCTCCCATCTTAGCATCATCTGCAAACTTTGATATGTTACACTCGGTCCCCTCCTCCAAATCGTTAATATAGATTGTAGAGTTGGGGACCCAGCACTGACCCCTGCGGAACACCACTAGTTACTGATTGCCAGTCTGAGAATGAACCATTTATCCCAACTCTCTGCCTTCTGTTAGATAGCCAATCCTCTATCCATGCCAGAATATTACCCCCAATCCCGTGATTTTTTATCTTCAGCAATAATCTTTTGTGTGGCACCTTGTCAAATGCCTTTTGGAAGTCTAAATACACTACGTCCACTGGTTCCCCTTTATGCACCCTATATGTTACTTCCTCAAAGAACTCCAGCAAATTTGTCAAACATGACTTCCCCTTCATAAAACCATACTGACTTTGTCCTATTAAATTATGATTATCCAAATGTCCTGTTACTGTCTCCTTAATAATGGACTCCATAATTTTACCTACCACAGATTTTAGACTAACCGGTCTATAGTTTCCAGTCTTCTGTCGACTGCCCTTTTTAAATAAGGGTGTTACATTAGCAGTTTTCCAGTCTGCCGGGACCTTTGCTGAGTCCAGGGAGTTTTGGAAAATTATTACCAATGCATCCACAATCCCTACCGCCACTTCCCTCAAGACCCTGGGATGTAAGCCATCAGGTCCAGGTGATTTATCCGCCTTGAGTCCCATTATTTTACCGAGTACCACTTCCTTAGTGATTTTGATCGTGTTTAGCTCCTCCCCCCTATAGCCCCCTGTTTGTCCAGTGTTGGGATATTCTTAGTGTCCTCTACTGTAAAGACTGATACAAAATATTCATTGTGTTTTTGCCATCTCCATATTTCCCACCATTAATTTCCCGGTCTCATCCTCTAAGGGACCAACTTTTACTTTAGCCACCCTTTTTCTTTTTATATAACTATAAAAACTCTTACTATCTCTTTATATTTTTTGCTAATTTACTTTCATAATCTATCTTCCCTTTCTTAATCAATCTTTTTGTTATTATTTGCTGTCTTTTAAAGTTTTCCCAATCCTCTATCCTCCCACTAGATTTGGCTTGTTTTTAGTCGAATACTATCCTTAATTTCTTTACTTAGCCACGGATGGCTGTCTTTTCTTTTACACCCTTTTCTTCTCAGTGGAATATATATTTTTTGGAAGTTGTAAAATAACTCCTTAAATGTACACCACTGATCATGTATCGTCTTACCCTTTAATCTATTTTCCCAATCCACTACTCAATTCCGCTCTCATACCTTCATAGTCTCCTTTATTCAAGCTTAGCACGCTTGTTTGAGATCCAACCTTCTCACCCTCTAATTGAATATGGAATTCAACCATGTTATGGTCACTCATTCCAAGGGGATCCTTTACTAGGACATTTTTAATTAATCCTGTTGTTACACAGGACCAGATCTAAGGTTGCTTGCCCCCTGGTCGGTTCAGTTACATACTGCTCAAGAAACCCATCCCTAATACACTCAGTGAACTCATCCTCAAGGCAGCCCTGCCCAATTTGATTTGTCCAATTAATATGATAGTTAAAATCCCCCATAATTATAGATGTTCCCTTATTACAAGCCTCAACTATTTCCTGATTGACACTCCGTCCAACAGGGTTGCAACTGTTCGGAGGCCTATAGACTACGCCCACTAGTGTTTTTTTCCCCTTATTATTCCTTACGTCCACCCAAACTGTTTCATTATCCTGATCTTTTGACCCAATATCATTTCTCTGTATTACAGTGATTCCTTCCTTTATTAACATAGCCACCCCACCTCCCCTTCCTTCCTGATCGTTAAATAACCTGGTATGTTTAATTCCCAGGCATTGTCACCCTGCAGCCATGTTTCTGTAATGGCCACAAGATCATACCCATATGTAGTTATTTGTGCCATTAACTCGTCTATTTTGTTACGAATGCTACGTACATTCAGATAGAGAACTTTCAAATATGTTTTGTGACACTTAGTTCCTGCTTTTGCCCTTTTTATTACTTTACCATTTACTCCATACCTTCTGCCCCTTCCTGACACGCTCTGGTTTTAAATTCCCCACTGCTACCTAAGTTTATGACCTTCTCTGTTGTCATTTTTATTATTTGCTCTCTAGGAACCTCCCCCCCACTAGTTAGTTTAAAGCCCTCTCTACAGCCCTAGTTATATGATCCGCCAGGACTCTAGTCCCAGCACTGGCCAAGTGAAGCCCGTCCCAACGGAACAGCTCCCTCCTGCCCCAGTACTGGTGCCAGTGTCCCAGGAAGCAAAACCCATTTCTCCCACACCAGTCTTTGAGCCACGCATTTAACTCTCTAATTTTATTTTTCCTAGCCAAATTCGCTCGTGGCTCAGGTAATAATCCAGAGATTATTACCCTTGAGGTTCTGTTTTTTAATTTGACCCCTAGCTGCTCATACTCCTTTAACAGAACCGGCTTCCTAGTCCTATCTACGTCGTTTGTACCAACATGGACCACGACAACTGGATCCACCCCCTCCCACTGCAAGTTTCTTTCCAGCCCAGAGGAGATGTCCTTAACCCTGGCACCGGGTAGGCAACACAGCCTTCGGGACTCTCGCTCTCGGCTGCAGAGAACTCTATCTATCCCCCTAATAATACTATCCCCTACCACTACAACATTTCTATTTACTCCCCCCTCTTGAATGGCCCCCCGTTCCACGGTGCTGTGGACAGGTTGCTCATCCTCCCTGCAGTCCCTGCTCCTGTCCCCACAGGGAGCAAGAACCTCGAACCTGTTGGACAAGAGCAAGGGCTGCGGCTCCTCCAGCTCTACCTCCTGGATCCCCGTACCTGCCTCACTCGTAGTCACACCATCCTGTCCCTGACCATGGGCTACATCTGAATTAATTAACTTCATAGGTGTGACCACCTCCTGACACACAGAATCCAGGTACTTCTCCCCCTCCCTGATGTGTCGCAGTGTCTGAAGCTCAGACTCCAGCTCATCAACACGGAGCTGGAGTTCCTGTAGCAGTAGACACTTGTCACAGACGTAATCACCGTGAGCCTCAATGGGGTCCACCGGCTCCCACATCTTGCAACAGTAACACATCACCTGCTCCATTCTATGTAATTAATTACATTTTTTATTGTTTGTTATGGACACCCTCTGCCCGATTTTAGATGCTAGTATCCCCTTTAATTAATTGGATTTAAATTAAATCAATCCCTCTAATTACACCAGTTAAATGGTTTACCAACAGTCACTCTGCACCAGAAAGGCCTTATTAACTACAACCCACAGAGTTAAAGTTTGAAAAGAGCACCTCACACCCCACTTACCCAAACTCACAGCACTCTTTGATGACTCGCACTCAGTGTATATCTAAATGTACACTGTACCCAGTCTGTAATATCTGTTCACTGTACATACTGGAGTCTGGGAATATATCTAACTGTACACTGTACCCGGTCTGTAATATCTGTTCCCCGTACACACTGGAGTCTGGGAATATATTTAACTGTACACTCTGTACCCAGTCTGCAGTTTCCACTGATACAGAAATTATGGACTGAGTCCAGTTCTACAGACATCAAATATTAACCTGTGTCCATCCACCTTCCTCTGTCTTAAATATTTAACATGATGTCATTTTTATTTCCCCCAGTCCCAGCCTCACTGACCCTGGATCCAAACACTGCGCATCGTAGACTCATCCTGTCTGAGGACCGGACCAGTGTGAGACTCGGTAACAAAGTATTACAGCTTCCTGATAACCCGGGGAGATTCGATACTACTGTCTGTGTCCTGGGGTCACGGGGATTCACATCAGGGAAACACTACTGGGAGGTGGAGGTCGGGGACAAGACTGAGTGGGACGTGGGTGTGGCCAGAGAGTCAGCCAATAGGAAGGGAAGGATATACCTGGGGCCTGAATATGGATACTGGGCTGTGCATCTGAGAAATGGGAATGAATATAGAGCTGTTGATCGCCAGACTGTCCCACTGACCCAGAGTGTGAAGCCCAGGACCATCGGAGTTTACCTGGACTATGAGGGAGGACAGGTGACCTTTTACAATGCTGATGATATGTCCAATCTCTACACTTTCACTGACACATTCACTGAGAAACTATTTCCTTATTTCTCCCCTGGATTGTGCGATGAGGGTACAAATGCTGCTCCTCTTAAACTGCGTCAGTTCGAACCGTAGGTCCCTAAACTGATGAGTCAGAATACGGAAAAAATGGGGGTAAACAAGTGGGTTTGGGTCGAGCGGGTGGTTAAAATATTAAAAATCTGAAACCGGAACCCAACCCACCACTTTCGGTTTTGCTGGAGGTGGGATGAGAGGCGGGTGACCAATCCACTCTCTCAAAAACTATCAACAAGCTTCAGATTTCCAGCATCTGCAGTAGCTGGTTTAACCCATCGAGGCCGGGTTTTATAGGCAGGTAAAAACAGTAATCACCGACCCCCCCCCCCAAACAGCCACACACTGAAACCCCTGTGATCACCGATCCCCAATCTCCCCACATACAGACCCCCAATCTCCCACCACAAAGAGCCCCCCCCCATGATCACAGACCCCCAATCTCCCCCACACTGACCCCCCACCCCGTGATCACTGACCCCCAATCTCTCCCCACACTGACCCCCCCCCCAATCTCTCCCCCACATACTGAACCCCTGTGATCACCGACCCCCAATCTCTCCCACACTGACCCCCCCCCCGTGATCACCGACCTCCCAATCTCTTCCCCCACATTGACCCCCCCGTGATCACCGACCCCCAATCTCTCCCTCCACACTGCCCCCCCCACCCCCGTGATCACCGACCCCCAATCTCCACCCCAACACTGACCCCCCGTGATCACTGACCCCCAAACTCTCCCCACACTGCCCTCCCGTGATCACGGACCTCCAATCACTGCCCCCCCCCTCCCGTGATCACAGACCCCCAATCTCTCCCCCCACACTGACACCCTGTGATCACCGAACCCCAATCTCTCCCCCCACCCCGACCCCCAATCTTTCCCCACACACTGAACCCCCTCGTGATCACCGTCCCCCAATCTCTCCCCACACTGACCCCCCTGTGATCACCGACCCCCAATCTCTCCCCACACACTGACCCCTCCCGTGATCGCCCACCCCCAATCTCTCCCCCCCCACACTAACCCCCTTTGATCACTGTCCAATCTGGAACTCTTCACTCCTGGTTATCCCACCGCGAGAGGCCCTGCTGCTCTTTGTGAATCCGCGATCCGTATTACAAATTCTAACATTCCATAACCTGCCTGGGGTCCAAATGAAGATCTCCATAACCTGTCTGGGGACCAGATGATGAAGATCTCCATAATCTGGCTCCAGACCAGTTGTAGATCTCCATAACCTGACTCCAGAGCAGGTGCTACACCACAACCCGGGGGCACCGAGATTTTTGGAGGGCCTCGGCAAGTCTGAGCCAACCATGAGTAGACGCAAGAGTTTCCTTCAGGGGTTAATCTGGGATGGGGCATTGTTTACAGATAGGGGATCCTGTTTTGGGAGGGAGCAGGTTTTCTTAGTGTCATTAAAGCAATTCTAAATCGTGCAGCAATTGTTGATATTGGTTAATTCTAACGTGGTATTTTTTCTGCTATTTAATAAATGATTATTTTCTTTATCAAGCCATGGTTTATGCCTGGAGTTTCTTATTTACTAAAAGAGACATTCAGTTAATGATCAAATTTGAATCGTGTGGGGATCAGAGGTGTTATGTGTTGTATTCTCCTCCCACCTGCGGTGGCGCTGTCACAGCAGATAATTGGTTGGGTTTGTTCTCTTGGTCGGGTTTTGTTCTCTTTGTTCTGTATACTCTCTGGAACCTTCCTTTTGAATAAAGAATGTTTGCAATCTCGGGGTTCTGAGCACTAATTGTGTTTAAGTATAACGGCACAGGTACAGACACAAAGTGGCGACGAGGATCGGATGAATCTGCGTTGTGGGAACTTTCTTGTTTTCGACTACAAAACACTCGGACAGAGATTGCAGCATTACATTAACGTTACGGGTGCAGTTAGTAAACAGAAATTAAAATTTGAAACGTGAGATGGCTACTATATTTGGAAACATCGGTGATTTTGATGAAAATGTTGAGCAATGGAGCGCTTGTATGGAATGTTTTGATTGTTTTGGCGAATGCGGTGGCAAATGATAAGGCCGTGCCTACCTTTGAGTATAATGGGAGCAAAGATATTCAATTTACTGCGCAGCCTTGTACAGCCAGTTAAGCCAGGAACTAAAACATATAAACAACTAGTGGAAATTCTTGGAGCACATTTTTCACTGAAACCTCTGCTTATTGCTGAGAGATTTAGATTTCACAAACGGAATCAAGAGGAGGGGGAAACAGTGACTATGTTTATTGCTGCTTTGAAAAGGTTGTCAGAACACTGCGAGTTCAAGGAGGTGCTGAATGACACCTGTTACCATTGTGGAAAAATGGGCCATCACACTAATGACTGCTGGTGTACGGAGCTGGAATGCCGAAACTGTGGCAAAAAGGGTCACATTGAACGTGCCTGTAGAGGTAAAAAAAGAACAGACAGAGCTGGGAAGCATGAAAACAAAATGTCTGTATTTGGACAAGAGAAGAAATAGTGTTCATTCAGTGCAGCATGATGGAACAAGCAAAACAGGGGAGCGACACCTCTGAGGAGGAAGAGGTGCACATACTGAAGGTTGCAGGTGGTCCAAATGGCTACTGAGTGTCACCACTAGTGGAGGGACAATCAATGTGGATGGAGGTGGATACAGGCGCGGCTGTGTCCCTTGTTTCAGACACTGTCTACAACAAAATGCTAAAGCACCTTACCCTTCAGCCAACAAACATTGTGCTAAAGAACCTGTGGCCATGAGGTGCCATTGACGTGACAGTTAAATTGAATGGACAGACTGCAAAACTGCCACTATATGTGGTAAAGGGAAATTACCCATCTCTACTGGGACGTGCGTGGCTAGAGAAAATCACGCTGGACTGGCCTGCAGTCCGCATGATGTCAAAAGGGGAGTCAGGTCTGACTGCAGTTTTAAACAAACATGCAGAACTCTTCAATGGTGAACTTGGGAGCATGAAAGAGAGACTGGACATTAAACCTGACAGAAAGCCGAAGTTTCACAAAGCCTGACCTGTAGCCTATGCAATTAGGCCAATAGTTGAGGCTAACTTGGAGGCCTTAGTCGAGAATGGAGTCCTGGAGCCTGTGAGTGTGAGCAAATGGGCCACACCCATTGTTCCTGTCCTGAAAAAGAATGGATCTATTTGAATCTGCAGGGATTTTAAAGTGACTATTAACCCGGTGCTGTCTCCGGAACAATACCCTCTTCCCCTCATTGGTGATCTCTTTACGGGCCTGGCCGGAGGGCAAAAGTTCAGCAAAATCGACTTATGCCAGGCTTATCTACAAATGCATGTCGATGACAAATCAAAGGAGCTGCTGACGATTGTGACACACAAGGGGCTATACAGGTACTGCCGCCTTTCGTTTGGAATTACGTCGGCCCCTACTCTATTCCAAAGGGCAATGGATCAGATTTTGAGTGGACTGCCAGGAGTCCAGTGCTACCTGGACGACATCCTTGTCACTGGGACAAATGAGGAGGATCATCTTCTGAACTTGGATGCGACATTACAGCGACTGAAAAAGTACGGACTCAGAGTTCGTAAGGACAAATGTGAATTATTTCAGTCTTCAGTTGAGCACCTGGGGCATGTGATTGACGCCACCGGCCTGCACAAGGCGCCGTCAAAGGTCAAGGCGATCATGGAGGCCCCAGCACCCCAGAATGTGAGCCAGTTACATTCATTCCTGGGGCTACTTAACTACTATGGAAAGTTTATTCCAGACTTGGCAACATTGCTGAAGCCGCTACATCAGTTGATATGTCAAGGCAAAACATGGAAATGGACTGAACTGTGCAACGAAGCTTTTGCCCAAGCAAAGCAAGCATTGCTGAAGTCGGAGGTCCTGACACACTTCGACCCAAAGCTACCCGTGCAGCTAGCATGTGATGCATCACCATATGGTGTTGGAGCAGTCATATCCCACATCATGCCTTCTGGTGAAGAGAAACCTATCGCCTTCGCATCACGCACCTTGAACAAGGCCGAGAGTAACTATGCACAGATTGAGCGCGAGGCCTTGGGAATCATTTTTGGAATTCAAAAATTTCATCAGTACCTGTTTGGGAGAAGGTTCACACTCCTGACGGACCACCATCCATTGACTCAAATCTTCGGGCCCCACACCGGAATTCCATCTCTTGCAAATATTGAGGAGAAAGCCAAAACATGTTCCCTGTGTCAAAGGGTTCGGAATGTTCCACGGCTGGCAACCCTACACCCCTGGGATTGACCTGAAGAAGTGTGGCAGCACGTACATGTGGATTTCGCCGGTCCTTTTGAAGAGAAGATGTTTATGGTGGTTGTGGACACTCGTAGCAAGTGGCCGGAGGTCGCTGTGATGAGGTCTACCACGGCAGGGAAAACAATTGAGAAACTTGGTGAGATGTTCAGCCGTTATGGCTCACCGGAACAACTCAAATGACAACGGTCCACAATTTGTATCACGGGAGTTTGCAACCTTCCTGCAAGTGAATGGTGTCCAACACGTCAGTTCTGCGCTCTACCATCCCTCTACTAACGGCCTGGCAGAAAGGTTCGTGCAAACTTTGAAGCACGCTTTGAAGGCATCGCAAGGTCAGGGCTCAATCCACCAATGTCTGAACAGCTTCCGGTTGTCCTACAGGAACGAGCTGCATGCCACAACCAAAACTTCTCCAGCTTTGCTCATGATGAAGAGGCAGTTGTGGACAAGTTTTGACTTGCTCAAACCTCCAAGGGCAGAGCAGGTTGTCCAACGTCAACAAGAAGCTCAAATTGAAAGGAGAGAGAAAAGAGCCAAGGAGAGACGGATTCATACTGGAGAGCATGTCCTCGCTCGAAACTACAACACTGGAGTGAAATGGATTCCTGCTGTGGTGATCGCGCAGACGGGCCGTGTCTTACACGGTTGAGACTGCTGAGGACGTCGTCTGGAGAAGACACACTGATCAACTGTTGCTAGGAGCAGAGACAGCCACAGAGGCTCCAACGACTGGTTGGCCTGAACTGTTTCCGGATGATACCGCAAACCAGCATCCTTTGCCACAGTGCTCTTCTCCAACACAGGAAGTCAAAGAGACTCTTCCACCTGTGCAAACTCCTGACTTTCGACTGACACAGGCACCTTCTCCATCTAGGCCTGTGTCAATGCCTACTGCTGTGGAAGCCAGCGATGACCGCCGGTATCCTGTCAGAGCGGCGGCCTCCAAGACGCTTGGATCTGTAGGCTTAGCGACTTACCCACAAGACTGGGGAAGAATAAACCCCAGGGTAAAGTCAGGGTTTTAGGCAGTCTACCTCTACCGTTGGTTAGTTGAGTGCATTGAAAGTAACTTACCTGTTGAGGAATAATGTGGACATTTCATTTAAGAGGGGAGGAATATGTTATGTATTATGTGTTCTCCTCCCACCTGCGGTGGTGCTGTCACAGCAGATAATTGGTTGGGTTTGTTCTCTTGGTTGGGTTTTTTCTCTTTGTTCTGTATACTCTCTGGAACCTTCCTTTTGAATAAAGAATCAACATGTTTGCAATCTCGGGGTTCTGAGCACTAATTGTGTTTTAAGTATAACGGCACAGGTACAGACACAACAAGAGGTATTTTGCCAAATTGAACAATAATATTACATTGCTGAAGGTGGGTGGGAGGATTCAGGAAAGAGTAAATTTAAATGCAACAAGTGAAATGTCAAGGCTCCAGAACAGAGCAGAGTTCTGGGTAAAAATAAGCAGCGTGGGTCAGGAAGGGACAGAGAGAGTAACAAAAGTGATAGAGCATTTTGACTAAGGTGACATCAGGGAAAAATAGAAAAAAGTCAAAGCTGAATGCGCGAAGCATTCACAACAAAATAGATGAATTAATAGCGCAGATAGAAATTAATAGGTTTGATCTAGTAGCCATTACGAAGACATGGTTGCAGAGTGACAAAGGTTGGGAACTAAGGCCTAGAAATTCGGTTGGTAGCGCCAGCGATTAGCGCCTAAAGAGCCCGAGAATTGGGGCGTTACCCAATTTTCGGGCGGGCGCAGTGAATATAGCGCCACCTCCCATATTGAGTATCCTTTTAGCGGCAGCACTAACTCTTTGCGCACGCCCGCGGGCGCAGGCAGATCATGACATCATTTCAGTGTGCAACGCCTTTTTGGCGCCCCGGACCGGATATTCGGTGGCGCCCGCAACCTTTCCGCCTGGCGCTATTAGTGACAGTTGGATGGAGCGTTCCCAGGCCCTTCTCGGACTCGGGGGGGGGGGGGGGCGCTATTTAAAGGGGACAGCACTAGTGTAAAAGCTGCAGCCATTTGGGCTGGTCATTCTGATCGTTGCTGGAGAGAGTTGCTGACCTTCTGTTGGACAGTAATTTTCTCAGAGCCTTCGGTGGCACTGGCACTGGCAGCTTGAGGGCCTGGCTCCCGAGCTGGTGATGCAGCATCTGAAAGCAGGGAGGAGGAAGAGTGGCTTTAGCAAAAGGACAGCTTGGCAGCAAGGGATGCCAGATTGCGGCAAGGCTAGACATGGGTCCACAGTGAGAAAGCATGCTGGCGGGGGGAACAAGTGGAAGGAGACAGTTGTAAAAGGTGAGAACCTTACCATCGCTGTCGACAATGGGGTCGGCAGCTGCAGTGGTTACAGGACCACTCAGACGTCCTCCAAGAATCTGGTGGACTCTCTCCTCGAGATCCGTGAGAGTGACCATTTGTGGAGGTCCTCCACCGGTGCGAAGCTGGTCTTTGCCAATCCTCGCCAGCTTGGACTGCAGGGGAAAGGAGGGGAAGTTATGTTACATGATGCCCTGAGTGATCATCTCATGCCCCCCATGGTGCAAGAGTCCTTACATGACGCCTTGAGTCAAATGTGCATGTGTGTGCCCAGAAAGGGCCATGGGTGCTTGCTGGCAGATGGCCAATGGGGCACAGGCCACCCTGTAGCCATAAAGTCAGGTGCAAATGAAGGGATGCAGAAGTTTGCAGAAACAACACTCACCCTCACGACCCGAGTGAGGTCGTTGAATGTCTTTCTGCATTGGACAGGGCTCCTGGTCACCATGCTGCTGGAGTTGACCCTCTGGCATACATCCCTCCAAGCTCGTCGGTAGTCCTTATGATTCAGCCTCCTGCCATTGTCTGGGTAGAGAACATCTCGCCGGCGCTCCACTGTGGCCACCAATTGTTCCAGAGCCTCATTGGTGAAGCGCTCTGCTCTCTGTCTCACCTTCTCCATCTGGTCCAAGTTTTTAGCGCCAGAGAAGGGCCTGCCCCGATTCTGAGGCCTGCAAGGCGAAGAGTGTGGATGCTGAAGCTGACTGACCCACCCCTTTAAGAGCTGGCCGGTGCCTGGAAGTCTCGTGGTCATCGGTAATTGAGAGCACCTGCGCTGCGCCCGTCCACTCCGATATTGGGTTGCGCCAGAAGTTTAGCGCCTTAGGAGTCCCGTGTAACGCCTGAATTCGCGCCTCAATCACCTTTAGGGGCGATGCAACCCAATATCGCGCCAGGTGGCGATAAGTTGCATCTGGCTATAAACTTTCCACTGCGCCAATTCTAACGCCCCAAACGGGGCTATACCCAATTTCTAGGCCTAAATGTTCCAGGATATTTAACTTTTAGAAGAGATAGGCAAAATGGAAAAGGAGGAGGGGTAGCCCTGATAATATAGGATGGGATAAAGACAGTAGAGAGAAAGGATCTTAGCTCCGAAAATCAACAAGTAGAAAATAATAATAGGATTAGACAGTCAACATGGATAAATGAAAGTGAAATCGTCTTCGATAAATGATAAGTTTTTTGAAGATGTAACTAGTAGGATGGATAAGGGGGGACCAGTGGATGTGGTGTATTTGGAGTTTCAAAAAGCATTCGATAAGGTTCCACACGAGGTTATTACACAAAATTAGGAGTCATGGGATTGGGGGTAATATATTAGCATGGATTGAGGATTGTTTAATGGACAGAAAACAGAGAGTAGGGATAAATGGGACTTTTTCGGGTTGGCAGGGTGTAAGTAGCGGAGTACTGCAAGGATCAGTGCTTGGGCCTCAGCTATTTCCTATCTATTTTAATGGTGACTTAGATGAAGGGACTGAGTGTAATGTATCCAAGTTTGTTGTTGATACAAAGTTAGGTGGGAAAGTAAGCTGTGAGGAGGACGCAAAGAGGCTACAGAGAGATATAGACAGGTTGACTGAGTGGGCAAGAACATGGCAAATGGAATACAATGTGTGAAGTTATCCACGTTGGTAGGAAAAACAAAAAAAGCAGAATATTTTTTTGAATGGAGAGAGGCTGGGAAATGTTTGCATTCAGAGGGACCTGGGTGTCCTTGCACATGAATCACAGAAAGTTAACATGCAGGTACAGCAAGCAATTAAGAAAGCAAATGGAATGGTAGCTTTTATTACAAAAGAATTCAAGTATAAGAGTAAAGAAGTCTTACTACAATTATACAGGGCATTGGTGAGGCCACACCTGGAGTACTGTGTCCAGTTCTGGTCTCCTTACCTAAGGAAAGACCATACTTGCCTTTGAGGGAGTGCAACAAAGGTTCAATAGACTGGTTCCTGGGATGAGGGGATTGCCCTATGAGGAGAGATTGAGTAGACTCAGCCTATATTCCCAAGAGATCTCATTGAAACATACAAAATTCTTAGGGGCTTGACAGGGTTAATGCTGAGAAAATGTTTCCCCTGGCTAGAGAATCTAGAACACGGGGACACAGTCTCAGAATAAGGGGTCTGCCATTTGGTGCTGAGATGAGGAGAAATTTCTTCACTCAAAGGGTTGTGAATCTTTGGAATTCCCTACCCCAGAGAGCTGTGGATACTTAGTCGTTGAGTATATTCAAGACAGAGATTGATTAAATTTTTGGGAACTAAGGGCATTAAGGGGTATGGGGATGGTGTGGGAAGGTGGAGTTGAGGTAAAAGATCAGCCATAATCATAGTGAATGGAGGAGCAGGCTCGAAGGGCCAAATGCCAACTCCAGCTCCTATTTCTTATGTTATGTTCTTATTATGCCTTTTTCCCCCCTAGATAGTGCACAGTGATCGGAGCAGGACCCCTGGCCAATCCCCCTCTCTAACCCGGGGGTAGAGCACCCCTACATAGTGCACAGTGATCAGAGCAGGACCCCTGGCCAATCCCCTTCTCTAACCCGGGGGTAGGGCACCCCTACATAGTGCACAGTGATCGGAGCAGGACCCCTGGCCAATCCCCCTCTCTAACCCGGGGGTAGTGCACCCCTACATAGAGCACAATGATCGGAGCAGGACCCCTGGCCAATCCCCCTCTCTAACCTG
This sequence comes from Somniosus microcephalus, assembly GCF_052327205.1. NCBI lineage: Eukaryota > Metazoa > Chordata > Chondrichthyes > Squaliformes > Somniosidae > Somniosus > Somniosus microcephalus. The sequence goes on along the minus strand of NW_028225179.1, from coordinate 103,565,027 downwards.
GGGGTAGTGCACCCCTACATAGAGCACAGTGACCAGAGCAGGACCCCTGGCCAATCCCCATCTCTAACCCGGGGGTAGAGCACCCCTACATAGAGCACAGAGATCGGAGCAGGACCCCTGGCCAATCCCCCTCTCTAACCCGGGGGTAGTGCACCCCTACATAGAGCACAATGATCGGAGCAGGACCCCTGGCCAATCCCCCTCTCTAACCTGGGGGTAGTGCACCCCTACATAGAGCACAGTGACCAGAGCAGGACCCCTGGCCAATCCCCATCTCTAACCCGGGGGTAGAGCACCCCTACATAGAGCACAATGATCGGAGCAGGACCCCTGGCCAATCCCCCTCTCTAACCTGGGGGTAGTGCACCCCTACATAGTGCACAGTGATCAGAGCAGGACCCCTGGCCAATCCCCTTCTCTAACCCGGGGGTAGGGCACCCCTACATAGAGCACAATGATCGGAGCAGGACCCCTGGCCAATCCCCCTCTCTAACCTGGGGGTAGTGCACCCCTACATAGAGCACAGTGACCAGAGCAGGACCCCTGGCCAATCCCCATCTCTAACCCGGGGGTAGAGCACCCCTACATAGAGCACAATGATCGGAGCAGGACCCCTGGCCAATCCCCCTCTCTAACCTGGGGGTAGTGCACCCCTACATAGTGCACAGTGATCAGAGCAGGACCCCTGGCCAATCCCCTTCTCTAACCCGGGGGTAGGGCACCCCTACATAGTGCACAGTGATCGGAGCAGGACCCCTGGCCAATCCCCCTCTCTAACCCGGGGGTAGTGCACCCCTACATAGAGCACAATGATCGGAGCAGGACCCCTGGCCAATCCCCCTCTCTAACCTGGGGGTAGTGCACCCCTACATAGAGCACAGTGACCAGAGCAGGACCCCTGGCCAATCCCCATCTCTAACCCGGGGGTAGAGCACCCCTACATAGAGCACAGAGATCGGAGCAGGACCCCTGGCCAATCGCTCTCTCTAGCCCGGGGGTACTGCACCCCTACGTAGAGCACAATGATCGGAGCAGGACCCCTGGCCAATCCCCCTCTCTAACCTGGGGGTAGTGCACCCCTACATAGAGCACAGTGACCAGAGCAGGACCCCTGGCCAATCCCCATCTCTAACCCGGGGGTAGAGCACCCCTACATAGAGCACAGAGATCGGAGCAGGACCCCTGGCCAATCCCCCTCTCTAACCCGGGGGTAGTGCACCCCTACATCGTGCACAGTGATTGGAGCAGGACCCCTGGCCAATCCCCCTCTCTAACCTGTGGTTAGTGTAGCCACTGGGAGCAGTAAAGTATCCTGTACCACACTGACTCCGCTCGCCCATCACTCCTCCTATGCTGGCTCCCCATACTCTTATGCCTCCAATTTAAAATAATTGATCCCATCTTCGAGATCCTCCTTGTTTCCCCCTACCTCTATAGACTCCTCCAAAAACAACTTGCATTCATATAATGCCTTTAACGTAGTAGAATGTCCCAAGGCACTTCACAGGAGCGTTAAAAAACAAAATTTGACACCGAGTCACATAAGGAGCTATTAGCGGAGATGACCAAAAGCTTGGTCAAAGAGGAAGGTTCTAAGGAGTATCATAAAGGGAGGCAGAGAGGTTTAGGGAGGGAATTCCAGAGCTTAGGGCCTTGGCAGCTGAAGGCACGGCCACCAATGGTGGAGTGATTGAAATCAGGGATGCTCAAAAGGCCAGAATTGGAGGAGCGCAGTGATCTCGGAAAGTTGTGGAGCTGGAGGAGATTACAGAGCTGGGGAGGAGTGAGACCATCGAGGGATTTGAAAACAAGGATGAGAAGTTTAAAATCAAGACGTTGCTTAACCAGGAACCAATGTAGATCAGCGAGCACAGTGGTGATGGGTGAACGGGACTTGGTGAGACTTAGGACACAGGCAGCAGGGCTTTGGATGGCCCCAAGTTTACAGAGGGTAGAATATTGGAGGCCGGCCAGGAGTGTGTTGGAATAATCAAGGTAACAAAGACATGGACAAGGGTTTCAGCAGGAGATGAGCTGAGGCAGGGATGGAGTCGGGCGATGTTCCGGAGGTGGAAATAGGCGGTCTTGGTGATGGCGTGGATATCTGCTCAGAAGCTCACCTCAGGATCAAATATTTCACCAAGTTTGAGAAACGTCTGGTTCAGCCTCAGACAGTTGCCAGGGAGAGGGATGGAGTCGGTGGCTAAGGAACGGAGTTTGTGGCAGGGACCAAAGACAATGGCTTCCTTCTTCCCAATATAAGTTGGAGGAAATTTCTGCTCATCCAGAACTGGATGTCGTATAAGCAGTCTGAAATTTTTAGATACAATCGAGGGGTTGAGAGAAGTGGTGGTGGGGTAGAGCTGGGCGTCGTCAGCGTACATGTGGAACCTGACACTGTATTTTTGGATGATGTCGCCGAGGGGCAGTGTGTAGATGAGAAATAGGAGGGGGCCAAGGATCGATCCTTTGGGGACACCAGAGGCAACGGTGCGGGAGTGGGAAGAGAAACCATTCCAGGTGATTCGCTGGCTACAATTAGATAGATAAGAATGGAACCAAGCGAGTGCAGTCCCACCCAGCTGGACAACAGTGGAGAGGCGTTGGAGGAGGATGGTGTGGTCAACCATGTCAAAGACTGCGGACAGAACGAGGAGAGACAGTTTACCTTTGTCACAGTCACGAGGTGAGGTGAGAGTGACTGCCCTTGACATCAAGGCAGCATTTGACCGAGTGTGGCATCAAGGAGCCAGAGTAAAACTGAAGTCAATGGGAATCTCTCCACTGGCTAGAGTCTTAAGAAGATGGTTGTGGTTGTTGGAGGTCAATCATCACAGCCCCAGGACATCACTGCAGGAGTTCCTTAGGGCAGTGTCCTCAGCCCAACCATCTTCAGCTGCTTCATCAATGACCTTCTTTCCATCATAAGGTCAGAGGTGGGGATGTTCACTGATGATTGCACAATCCCATTCACAACTCCTTAGATAATGAAGCAGTCCATGCCTGCATGCAGCAAGACTTGGACGACATTCAGGCCTGTGCTTATAAAAGGCAAGCAACATTCGCACCACACAAGTGCCAGGCAATGACTATCTCCAACAAGGGAGAGTGTAACCACCGCCCCATGGCATTCAACGGCATTACCATCGCCAAATCTCCCATCATTAACATCCAGAAAGTTAACTGGACCAGCCACAGAAATACTGTGGCTGCAAGAGCAGGTCAGAGGCTATGTATTCTGCGGCGAGTGTCTCATCTCCTGACTCCCCAAAGACTTTCCACCATCTGCAAGGCACAAGTAAGGACTGTGATGGAATATTCTCCACTTGCCTGGATGAGTGCAGCTCCAATAACACTTAAGAAGCTCGACACCATCCAGGACAAAGCAGCCTGCCTGGTTGGCACCCCATCCACCACCTTAAACATTTACTCCCTCCGCAATTGGCGTACCATGGCTGCAGTGTGTACCATCTACAAGATGCACTGCAGCAACTTGCCAAGGCTTCTTTGGCAGCACCTCCCAAACCCGCGACCTCTACCACCTAGAAGAACAAGGGCAGCAGGCGCATGGGAACGCCAGCACCTCCAAGTCACACAGCATCCTGACTTGGAAATATATCGCCGATCCTTCATCGTCGCTGGGTCAAAATCCTGGAAATCCCTCCCTAACAGCACTGAGGGAGTACCTTCACCACACGGACTGCAGCGGTTCAAAAAGGCGGCTCCCCACCACCTTCTGGAGGGCAATTAGGGATGAGCAATAAATGTAGGCCTTGCCAGTGAAGCTCACATCCCAGCCACTTTCTTTTGAATACCTCCTCATCACTCATTATTCAGACCTTCAGTCACCTCCCCTAACCTCTCCACTGTTGTTTGGCCAAAGTGATTATGTGCACGAACATTTTTGTAGCCTTCTGCACATGCGTGCAGTATACTGGAACCACGCATGCGCACCTGATTCGCCCCCTGTGCATGCGTGCTGTTTACCAAGGCAGAACATGTGCTGTACCCAACAGTTCCGGCCTGCAGTGCAGCGTGGGCCACGTTTCCTTAAACAACGTGGGAGAAGACCCGTCACTGGATCCATGCTGGCCGGGGGAAGAAGAGAGGATTGGAGGGAGCGAGAGAGGGGATCAGAGAGGGAGGGAGAAGAGGGGGATTTGGAGGGGAGGTCAGGAACGGGGGGCAAGAAGGTCTGGAAATGGGGGGGGGAAGAGAAGGTCAGGAACTGGGGGGGAGAGAAGGTCAGGAACTGGGGGGGGAGCGAAGGTCAGGAACTGTGAGGAGAGAAGGTCAGGAACTGGGGGGGGAGAGAAGGTCAGGAACTGGGGGGGAGCGAAGGTCAGGAACTGGGGGGCGAGCGAAGGTCAGGAACTGGGGGGGAGAGAAGGTCAGGAACTGGGGGGGAGAGAAGGTCAGGAACTGGGGGGGAGCGAAGGTCAGGAACTGGGGGGCGAGCGAAGGTCAGGAACTGGGGGGGGAGAGATGACCAAGAACTGGCGAGAGCTCAGGCACTGGCGAGAGGTCAGGAACTGGCGAGAGGTCAGGAACTGGGGGGAGAGAAGGTCAGGAACTGGGGGGAGAGAACGTCAGGAACTGGGGGGAGAGAACGTCAGGAACTGGGGGGAGAGAAGGTCAAGAACTGGGGGAGAGAAGGTCAGGAACTGGGGGGAGAGGAGGTCAGGAACTGGGGGGAGAGAAGGTCAGGAACTGGGGGGAGAGAAGGTCAGGAACTGGGGGGAGAGAAGGTCAGGAACTGGGGGGAGAGAAGGTCAGGAACTGGGGGGAGAGAAGGTCAGGAACTGGGGGGAGAGAAGGTCAGGAACTGGGGGGAGAGAAGGTCAGGAACTGGGGGGAGAGAAGGTCAGGAACTGGGGGGAGAGAAGGTCAGGAACTGGGGGGAGAGAAGGTCAGGAACTGGGGGGAGAGAAGGTCAGGAACTGGGGGGAGAGAAGGTCAGGAACTGGGGGGAGAGAAGGTCAGGAACTGGGGGGAGAGAAGGTCAGGAACTGGGGGGAGAGAAGGTCAGGAACTGGGGGGAGAGAAGGACAGGAACAGGGGGGAGAGAAGGTCAGGATCTGGGGGAGAGAAGGTCAGGAACTGGGGGAGAGAAGGTCAGGAACTGGGGGGAGAGAAGGTCAGGAACTGGGGGGAGAGAAGGTCAGGAACTGGGGGGAGAGAAGGTCAGGAACTGGGGGAGAGAAGGTCAGGAACTGGGGAAGAGAAGGTCAGGAACTGGGGGAGAGAAGGTCAGGAACTGGGGGGAGAGAAGGTCAGGAACTGGGGAGAAGGTCAGGAAGTGGGGGAAGAGAAGGTCAGGAACTGGGGGGAGAGAAGGTCAGGAACTGGGGAGAGAGAAGGTCAGGAAGTGGGGGAAGAGAAGGTCAGGAACGGGGGAAGAGAAGGTCAGGAACTGGGGGAGAGAAGGTCAGGAACTGGGGGGAGAGAAGGTCAGGAACTGGGGGGAGAGAAGGTCAGGAAGTGGGGGAAGAGAAGGTCAGGAACGGGGGAGAGAAGGTCAGGAACTGGGGGGAGAGAAGGTCAGGAACTGGGGGGAGAGAAGGTCAGGAACTGGGGGGAGAGAAGGTCAGGAACTGGGGGGAGAGAAGGTCAGGAACTGGGGGGAGAGAAGGTCAGGAACTGGGGGGAGAGAAGTTCAGGAACTGGGGGGAGAGAAGTTCAGGAACTGGGGAGAGAGAAGGTCAGGAACTGGGGGGGAGAGAAGGTCAGGAACTGGGGGGGAGAGAAGGTCATGAAGTGGGGGAAGAGAAGGTCAGGAACGGGGGGAGAGAAGGTCAGGAACTGGGGAGAGAGAAGGTCAGGAACTGGCGACAGGTCAGGAACGGGGGAGAGAAGGTCAGGAACTGGGGGGAGAGAAGATCAGGAACTGGGGGAAGAGAAGGTCAGGAACTGGGGGAAGAGAAGGTCAGGAACTGCGGGGAGAGAAGGTCAGGAACTGGGGGAGAGAAGGTCAGGAACTGGGGGAGAGAAGGTCAGGAACTGGGGGGAGAGAAGATCAGGAACTGGGGGGAAGAGAAGGTCAGGAACTGGGGGAGAGAAGGTCAGGAACTGCGGGGAAGAGAAGGTCAGGAACTGGGGGAGAGAAGGTCAGGAACTGGGGGGAAGAGAAGGTCAGGAACAGGGGGGAAGAGAAGTTCAGGAACTGGGGGGAAGAGAAGGTCAGGAACTGGGGGGAGAGAAGATCAGGAACTGTCGGGGAGAGAAGGTCAGGGACTGGAGGGAAGAGAAGGTCTGGGACTGGGGAAGAGTAGGTGAGGAACTGGGGGGGGAATAGAAGGTCAGGAACTGGCGAGAGGTCAGAAACTGGCGAGAGGTCAGGAACTGGGGGAGAGAAGGTCTGGAACTGGGGGGGGAGAGATGACCAAGAACTGTCGAGAGCTCAGGCACTGGTGAGAGGTCAGGAACTGGCGAGAGGTCAGGAACTGGGGGGAAGAGACGTTCAGGGACTGGGGGGAGAGAAGGTCAGGAACTGGGGGGAGAGAATGTCAGGAACTGGGGGGAGAGAAGGTCAGGAACTGGGGGGAGAGAACGTCAGGAACTGGGGGGAGAGAAGGTCAGGAACTGGGGGAGAGAAGGTCAGGAACTGGGGGAGAGAAGGTCAGGAACTGGGGGGAGAGAAGGTCAGGAACTGGGGGAGAGAAGGTCAGGAACTGGGGGGAGAGAAGGTCAGGAACTGGGGGGAGAGAAGGTCAGGAACTGGGGGGAGAGAAGGTCAGGAACTGGGGGGAGAGAAGGTCAGGAACTGGGGGGAGAGAAGGTCAGGAACTGGGGGGAGAGAAGGTCAGGAACTGGGGGGAGAGAAGGTCAGGAACTGGGGGGAGAGAAGGTCAGGAACTGGGGGGAGAGAAGGTCAGGAACTGGGGGGAGAGAAGGTCAGCAACTGGGGCGAGAGAAGGTCAGGAACTGGGGCGAGAGAAGGTCAGGAACTGGGGCGAGAGAAGGTCAGGAACTGGGGGGGGGAGCGAAGGTCAGGAACTGGGGGGGGGAGCGAAGGTCAGGAACTGGGGGGAGAGAAGGTCAGGAACTGGGGGGAGAGAAGGTCAGGAACTGGGGGGAGAGAAGGTCAGGAACTGGGGGGAGAGAAGGTCAGGAACTGGGGGGAGAGAAGGTCAGGAACTGGGGGGAGAGAAGGTCAGGAACTGGGGGGAGAGAAGGTCAGGAACTGCGGGGAGAGAAGGACAGGAACAGGGGGGAGAGAAGGTCAGGAACTGGGGGAGAGAAGGTCAGGAACTGGGGGGAGAGAAGGTCAGGAACTGGGGGGAGAGAAGGTCAGGAACTGGGGGGAGAGAAGGTCAGGAACTGGGGGGAGAGAAGGTCAGGAACTGGGGGGAGAGAAGGTCAGGAACTGGGGGGAGAGAAGGTCAGGAACTGGGGGGAGAGAAGGTCAGGAACTGGGGGGAGAGAAGGTCAGGAACTGGGGGGAGAGAAGGTCAGGAACTGGGGGGAGAGAAGGTCAGGAACTGGGGGGAGAGAAGGTCAGGAACTGGGGCGAGAGAAGGTCAGGAACTGGGGCGAGAGAAGGTCAGGAATTGGGCGAGAGAAGGTCAGGAACTGGGGGGGGGAGCGAAGGTCAGGAACTGGGGGGAGAGAAGGTCAGGAACTGGGGGGAGAGAAGGTCAGGAACTGGGGGGAGAGAAGGTCAGGAACTGGGGGGAGAGAAGGTCAGGAACTGGGGGGAGAGAAGGTCAGGAACTGGGGGGAGAGAAGGTCAGGAACTGGGGGGAGAGAAGGTCAGGAACTGGGGGGAGAGAAGGTCAGGAACTGGGGGAGAGAAGGACAGGAACAGGGGGGAGAGAAGGTCAGGAACTGGGGGAGAGAAGGTCAGGAACTGGGGGAGAGAAGGTCAGTAACTGGGGGAGAGAAGGTCAGGAACTGGGGGGAGAGAAGGTCAGGAACTGGGGGGAGAGAAGGTCAGGAACTGGGGGGAGAGAAGGTCAGGAACTGGGGGGAGAGAAGGTCAGGAACTGGGGGGAGAGAAGGTCAGGAACTGGGGGAGAGTAGGTCAGGAACTGGGGGGAGAGAAGGTCAGGAACTGGGGAGAGAGAAGGTCAGGAAGTGGGGGAAGAGAAGGTCAGGAACTGGGGGGAGAGAAGGTCAGGAACTGGGGAGAGAGAAGGTCAGGAAGTGGGGGAAGAGAAGGTCAGGAACGGGGGAAGAGAAGGTCAGGAACTGGGGGAGAGAAGGTCAGGAACTGGGGAAGAGAAGGTCAGGAACTGGGGGGAGAGAAGGTCAGGAACTGCGGGGAGAGAAGGTCAGGAAGTGGGGGAAGAGAAGGTCAGGAACGGGGGGAGAGAAGGTCAGGAACGGGGGGAGAGAAGGTCAGGAACGGGGGGAGAGAAGGTCAGGAACTGGGGGGAGAGAAGGTCAGGAACTGGGGGGAGAGAAGGTCAGGAACTGGGGGGAGAGAAGGTCAGGAACTGGGGGAGAGAAGGTCAGGAACTGGGGGAGAGAAGTTCAGGAACTGGGGGGAGAGAAGTTCAGGAACTGGGGAAGAGAAGGTCAGGAACTGGGGAAGAGAAGGTCAGGAACTGGGGGGAGAGAAGGTCAGGAACTGGGGGGAGAGGTGGTCAAGAACTGGGGGGAGAGAAGGTCAGGAACTGGGGGGAGAGAAGGTCAGGAACTGGGGGGAGAGAACGTCAGGAACTGTGAGGAGAGAAGGTCAGGAACTGGGAGGAGAGAAGGTCAGGAACTGGGGGGAGAGAAGGTCAGGAACTGGGGGGAGAGAAGGTGAGGAACTGGGGGGAGAGAAGGTCAGGAACTGGGGGGAGAGAAGGTCAGGAACTGGGGGGAGAGAAGGTCAGGAACTGGGGGGAGAGAAGGTCAGGAACTGGGGGGAGAGAAGGTCAGGAACTGGGGGGAGAGAAGGTCAGGAACTGGGGGGGAGAGAAGGTCAGGAACTGGGGGGAGAGAAGGTCAGGAACTGGGGGGAGAGAAGGTCAGGAACTGGGGGGAGAGAAGGTCAGGAACTGGGGGGAGAGAAGGTCAGGGACTGGGGGGAGAGGTCAGGAACTGGGGGGAGAGAAGGTCAGGAACTGGGGGGAGAGAAGGTCAGGAACTGGGGGGAGAGAAGGTTAGGAACTGGGGGGAGAGAAGGTCAGGAACTGGGGGGAGAGAAGGTCAGGAACTGGGGGGAGAGAAGGTCAGGAACTGGGGGGAGAGAAGGTCAGGAACTGGGGGGAGAGAAGGTCAGGAACTGGGGGGAGAGAAGGTCAGGAACTGGGGGGAGAGAAGGTCAGGAACTGGGGGGAGAGAACGTCAGGAACTGGGGGGAGAGAACGTCAGGAACTGGGGGAGAGAAGGTCAGGAACTGGGGGAGAGAAGGTCAGGAACTGGGGGGAGAGAAGGTCAGGAACTGGGGGGAGAGAAGGTCAGGAACTGGGGGGAGAGAAGGTCAGGAACTGGGGGGAGAGAAGGTCAGGAACTGGGGGGAGAGAAGGTCAGGAACTGGGGGGAGAGAAGGTCAGGAACTGGGGGGAGAGAAGGTCAGGAACTGGGGGAGAGAAGGTCAGGAACTGGGGGGAGAGAAGGTCAGGAACTGGGGGGAGAGAAGGTCAGGAACTGGGGGGAGAGAAGGTCAGGAACTGGGGGGAGAGAAGGTCAGGAACTGGGGGGAGAGAAGGTCAGGAACTGGGGGGAGAGAAGGTCAGGAACTGGGGGGAGAGAAGGTCAGGAAGTGGGGGGAGAGAAGGTCAGGAAGTGGGGGAAGAGAAGGTCAGGAACGGGGGAGAGGTCAGGAACTGGGGGGAGAGAAGGTCAGGAACTGGGGGGAGAGAAGGTCAGGAACTGGGGGGAGAGAAGGTCAGGAAATGGGGGGAGAGAAGGTCAGGAACTGGGGGGAGAGAAGTTCAGGAACTGGGGGGAGAGAAGTTCAGGAACTGGGGAAGAGAAGGTCAGGAACTGGGGAAGAGAAGGTCAGGAACTGGGGAAGAGAATGTCAGGAACTGGGGAAGAGAATGTCAGGAACTGGGGGGAGAGAAGGTCAGGAACTGGGGGGAGAGGTGGTCAGGAACTGGGGGGAGACAAGGTCAGGAACTGGGGGGGAGAGAAGGTCAGGAACTGGGGGGGAGAGAAGGTCAGGAACTGGGGGGGAGTGAAGGTCATGAAGTGGGGGAAGAGAAGGTCAGGAACGGGGGGAGAGAAGGTCAGGAACTGGGGGGAGAGAAGGTCAGGAACTGGGGAGAGAGAAGGTCAGGAACTGGCGACAGGTCAGGAACGGGGGAGAGAAGGTCAGGAACTGGGGGGAGAGAAGATCAGGAACTGGGGGAAGAGAAGGTCAGGAACTGGGGGAGAGAAGGTCAGGAAGTGGGGGAAGAGAAGGTCAGGAACTGCGGGGAGAGAAGGTCAGGAACTGGGGGAGAGAAGGTCAGGAACTGGGGGGAGAGAAGATCAGGAACTGGGGGGAAGAGAAGGTCAGGAACTGGGGGAGAGAAGGTCAGGAACTGCGGGGAAGAGAAGGTCAGGAACTGGGGGAGAGAAGGTCAGGAACTGGGGGGAAGAGAAGGTCAGGAACTGGGGGGAAGAGAAGTTCAGGAACTGGGGGGAAGAGAAGGTCAGGAACTGGGGGGAGAGAAGATCAGGAACTGTGGGGGAGAGAAGGTCAGGGACTGGAGGGAAGAGAAGGTCTGGGACTGGGGAAGAGTAGGTGAGGAACTGGGGGGGGAATAGAAGGTCAGGAACTGGCGAGAGGTCAGAAACTGGCGAGAGGTCAGGAACTGGGGGAGAGAAGGTCTGGAACTGGGGGGGGAGAGATGACCAAGAACTGGCGAGAGCTCAGGCACTGGCGAGAGGTCAGGAACTGGCGAGAGGTCAGGAACTGGGGGGAAGAGACGTTCAGGGACTGGGGGGAGAGAAGGTCAGGAACTGGGGGGAGAGAAGGTCAGGAACTGGGGGGAGAGAAGGTCAGGAACTGGGGGGAGAGAAGGTCATGAACTGGGGGGAGAGAAGGTCAGGAACTGGGGGGAGAGAAGGTCAGGAACTGGGGGGAGAGAAGGTCAGGAACTGGGGGGAGAGAAGGTCAGGAACTGGGGCGAGAGAAGGTCAGGAACTGGGGCGAGAGAAGGTCAGGAACTGGGGGGGAGAGAAGGTCAGGAACTGGGGGGGGAGCGAAGGTCAGGAACTGGGGGGAGAGAAGGTCAGGAACTGGGGGGAGAGAAGGTCAGGAACTGGGGGGAGAGAAGGTCAGGAACTGGGGGGAGAGAAGGTCAGGAACTGGGGGGAGAGAAGGTCAGGAACTGGGGGGAGAGAAGGTCAGGAACTGGGGGGAGAGAAGGTCAGGAACTGGGGGGAGAGAAGGTCAGGAACTGGGGGGAGAGAAGGACAGGAACAGGGGGGAGAGAAGGTCAGGAACTGGGGGAGAGAAGGTCAGGAACTGGGGGAGAGAAGGTCAGGAACTGGGGGAGAGAAGGTCAGGAACTGGGGGGAGAGAAGGTCAGGAACTGGGGGGAGAGAAGGTCAGGAACTGGGGGGAGAGAAGGTCAGGAACTGGGGGGAGAGAAGGTCAGGAACTGGGGGGAGAGAAGGTCAGGAACTGGGGGGAGAGAAGGTCAGGAACTGGGGGAGAGAAGGTCAGGAACTGGGGGGAGAGAAGGTCAGGAACTGGGGAGAGAGGTGGTCAGGAAGTGGGGGAAGAGAAGGTCAGGAACTGGGGGGAGAGAAGGTCAGGAACTGGGGAGAGAGAAGGTCAGGAAGTGGGGGAAGAGAAGGTCAGGAACGGGGGAAGAGAAGGTCAGGAACTGGGGGAGAGAAGGTCAGGAACTGGGGAAGAGAAGGTCAGGAACTGGGGGGAGAGAAGGTCAGGAACTGCGGGGAGAGAAGGTCAGGAAGTGGGGAAAGAGAAGGTCAGGAACGGGGGGAGAGAAGGTCAGGAACGGGGGGAGAGAAGGTCAGGAACTGGGGGGAGAGAAGGTCAGGAACTGGGGGGAGAGAAGGTCAGGAACTGGGGGGAGAGAAGGTCAGGAACTGGGGGGAGAGAAGTTCAGGAACTGGGGGGAGAGAAGTTCAGGAACTGGGGAAGAGAAGGTCAGGAACTGGGGAAGAGAAGGTCAGGAACTGGGGGGAGAGAAGGTCAGGAACTGGGGGGAGAGGTGGTCAAGAACTGGGGGGAGAGAAGGTCAGGAACTGGGGGGAGAGAAGGTCAGGAACTGGGGGGAGAGAACGTCAGGAACTGTGAGGAGAGAAGGTCAGGAACTGGGGGGAGAGAAGGTCAGGAACTGGGGGGAGAGAAGGTCAGGAACTGGGGGGAGAGAAGGTCAGGAACTGGGGGGAGAGAAGGTCAGGAACTGCGGGGGGGAGAGAAGGTCAGGGACTGGGGGGAGAGAAGGTCAGGAACTGGGGGGGGGAGAAGGTCAGGAACTGGGGGAGAGAAGGTCAGGAACTGGGGGAGAGAAGGTCAGGAACTGGGGGGAGAGAAGGTCAGGAACTGGGGGGAGAGAAGGTCAGGAACTGGGGGGAGAGAAGGTCAGGAACTGGGGGGAGAGAAGGTCAGGAACTGGGGGGAGAGAACGTCAGGAACTGGGGGGAGAGAACGTCAGGAACTGGGGGAGAGAAGGTCAAGAACTGGGGGAGAGAAGGTCAGGAACTGGGGGGAGAGAAGGTCAGGAACTGGGGGGAGAGGAGGTCAGGAACTGGGGGGAGAGGAGGTCAGGAACTGGGGGGAGAGAAGGTCAGGAACTGGGGGGAGAGAAGGTCAGGAACTGGGGGGAGAGAAGGTCAGGAACTGGGGGGAGAGAAGGTCAGGAACTGGGGGGAGAGAAGGTCAGGAACTGGGGGGAGAGAAGGTCAGGAACTGGGGGGAGAGAAGGTCAGGAACTGGGGGGAGAGAAGGTCAGGAACTGGGGGGAGAGAAGGTCAGGAACTGGGGGGAGAGAAGGTCAGGAACTGGGGGGAGAGAAGGTCAGGAACTGGGGGGAGAGAAGGTCAGGAACTGGGGGGAGAGAAGGTCAGGAACTGGGGGGAGAGAAGGACAGGAACAGGGGGGAGAGAAGGTCAGGATCTGGGGGAGAGACGGTCAGGAACTGGGGGAGAGAAGGTCAGGAACTGGGGGGAGAGAAGGTCAGGAACTGGGGGGAGAGAAGGTCAGGAACTGGGGGGAGAGAAGGTCAGGAACTGGGGGGAGAGACGGTCAGGAACTGGGGGGAGAGACGGTCAGGAACTGGGGGGAGAGAAGGTCAGGAACTGGGGGTAGAGAAGGTCAGGAACTGGGGGGAGAGAAGGTCAGGAACTGGGGCGAGAGAAGGTCAGGAACTGGGGGGAGAGAAGGTCAGGAACTGGGGGGTGAGAAGGTCAGGAACTGGGGGGAGAGAAGGTCAGGAACTGGGGGGAGAGAAGGTCAGGAACTGGGGGGAGAGAAGGTCAGGAACTGGGGGGAGAGAAGGTCAGGAACTGGGGGGAGAGAAGGTCAGGAACTGGGGGGAGAGAAGGTCAGGAACTAGGGGGAGAGAAGGTCAGGAACTGGGGGGAGAGAAGGTCAGGAACTGGGGGGAGAGAAGGTCAGGAACTGGGGGGAGAGAACGTCAGGAACTGGGGGGAGAGAACGTCAGTAACTGGGGGAGAGAAGGTCAAGAACTGGGGGAGAGAAGGTCAGGAACTGGGGGGAGAGAAGGTCAGGAACTGGGGGGAGAGGAGGTCAGGAACTGGGGGGAGAGAAGGTCAGGAACTGGGGGGAGAGAAGGTCAGGAACTGGGGGGAGAGAAGGTCAGGAACTGGGGGGAGAGAAGGTCAGGAACTGGGGGGAGAGAAGGTCAGGAACTGGGGGGAGAGAAGGTAAGGAACTGGGGGGAGAGAAGGTCAGGAACTGGGGGGAGAGAAGGTCAGGAACTGGGGGGAGAGAAGGTCAGGAACTGGGGGGAGAGAAGGTCAGGAACTGGGGGGAGAGAAGGTCAGGAACTGGGGGGAGAGAAGGTCAGGAACTGGGGGGAGAGAAGGTCAGGAACTGGGGGGAGAGAAGGTCAGGAACTGGGGGGAGAGAAGGTCAGGAACTGGGGGGAGAGAAGGTCAGGAACTGGGGGGAGAGAAGGTCAGGAACTGGGGGGAGAGAAGGACAGGAACAGGGGGGAGAGAAGGTCAGGAACTGGGGGAGAGAAGGTCAGGAACTGGGGGGAGTGAAGGTCAGGAACTGGGGGGAGAGAAGGTCAGGAACTGGGGGGAGAGAAGGTCAGGAACTGGGGGAGAGAAGGTCAGGAACTGGGGAAGAGAAGGTCAGGAACTGGGGGAGAGAAGGTCAGGAACTGGGGGGAGAGAAGGTCAGGAACTGGGGAGAGAGAAGGTCAGGAAGTGGGGGAAGAGAAGGTCAGGAACTGGGGGGAGAGAAGGTCAGGAACTGGGGAGAGAGAAGGTCAGGAAGTGGGGGAAGAGAAGGTCAGGAACGGGGGAAGAGAAGGTCAGGAACTGGGGGAGAGAAGGTCAGGAACTGGGGGGAGAGAAGGTCAGGAACTGGGGGGAGAGAAGGTCAGGAAGTGGGGGAAGAGAAGGTCAGGAACGGGGGAGAGAAGGTCAGGAACTGGGGGGAGAGAAGGTCAGGAACTGGGGGGAGAGAAGGTCAGGAACTGGGGGGAGAGAAGGTCAGGAACTGGGGGGAGAGAAGGTCAGGAACTGGGGGGAGAGGTGGTCAGGAACTGGAGGGGAGAGAAGGTCAGGAACTGTGGGGGAGAGAAGGTCATGAAGTGGGGGAAGAGAAGGTCAGGAACGGGGGGAGAGAAGGTCAGGAGCTGGGGGGAGAGAAGGTCAGGAACTGGGGCGAGAGAAGGTCAGGAACTGGGGCGAGAGAAGGTCAGGAACTGGGGGGGAGAGGTGGTCAGGAACTGGGGGGGGGAGCGAAGGTCAGGAACTGGGGGGAGAGAAGGTCAGGAACTGGGGGGGAGAAGGTCAGGAACTGGGGGGGGAGAAGGTCAGGAACTGGGGGGAGAGAAGGTCAGGAACTGGGGGGAGAGAAGGTCAGGAACTGGGGGGAGAGAAGGTCAGGAAGTGGGGGAAGAGAAGGTCAGGAACGGGGGAAGAGAAGGTCAGGAACTGGGGGAGAGAAGGTCAGGAACTGGGGGGAGAGAAGGTCAGGAACTGCGGGGAGAGAAGGTCAGGAAGTGGGGGGAAGAGAAGGTCAGGAACGGGGGGAGAGAAGGTCAGGAACTGGGGGGAGAGAAGGTCAGGAACTGGGGGGAGAGAAGGTCAGGAACTGGGGGGAGAGAAGGACAGGAACAGGGGGGAGAGAAGGTCAGGAACTGGGGGAGAGAAGGTCAGGAACTGGGGGAGAGAAGGTCAGGAACTGGGGGAGAGAAGGTCAGGAACTGGGGGGAGAGAAGGTCAGGAACTGGGGGGAGAGAAGGTCAGGAACTGGGGGGAGAGAAGGTCAGGAACTGGGGGGAGAGAAGGTCAGGAACTGGGGGGAGAGAAGGTCAGGAACTGGGGGGAGAGAAGGTCAGGAACTGGGGGAGAGAAGGTCAGGAACTGGGGGGAGAGAAGGTCAGGAACTGGGGAGAGAGGTGGTCAGGAAGTGGGGGAAGAGAAGGTCAGGAACTGGGGGGAGAGAAGGTCAGGAACTGGGGAGAGAGAAGGTCAGGAAGTGGGGGAAGAGAAGGTCAGGAACGGGGGAAGAGAAGGTCAGGAACTGGGGGAGAGAAGGTCAGGAACTGGGGAAGAGAAGGTCAGGAACTGGGGGGAGAGAAGGTCAGGAACTGCGGGGAGAGAAGGTCAGGAAGTGGGGAAAGAGAAGGTCAGGAACGGGGGGAGAGAAGGTCAGGAACGGGGGGAGAGAAGGTCAGGAACTGGGGGGAGAGAAGGTCAGGAACTGGGGGGAGAGAAGGTCAGGAACTGGGGGGAGAGAAGGTCAGGAACTGGGGGGAGAGAAGTTCAGGAACTGGGGGGAGAGAAGTTCAGGAACTGGGGAAGAGAAGGTCAGGAACTGGGGAAGAGAAGGTCAGGAACTGGGGGGAGAGAAGGTCAGGAACTGGGGGGAGAGGTGGTCAAGAACTGGGGGGAGAGAAGGTCAGGAACTGGGGGGAGAGAAGGTCAGGAACTGGGGGGAGAGAACGTCAGGAACTGTGAGGAGAGAAGGTCAGGAACTGGGGGGAGAGAAGGTCAGGAACTGGGGGGAGAGAAGGTCAGGAACTGGGGGGAGAGAAGGTCAGGAACTGGGGGGAGAGAAGGTCAGGAACTGCGGGGGGGAGAGAAGGTCAGGGACTGGGGGGAGAGAAGGTCAGGAACTGGGGGGGGGAGAAGGTCAGGAACTGGGGGAGAGAAGGTCAGGAACTGGGGGAGAGAAGGTCAGGAACTGGGGGGAGAGAAGGTCAGGAACTGGGGGGAGAGAAGGTCAGGAACTGGGGGGAGAGAAGGTCAGGAACTGGGGGGAGAGAAGGTCAGGAACTGGGGGGAGAGAACGTCAGGAACTGGGGGGAGAGAACGTCAGGAACTGGGGGAGAGAAGGTCAAGAACTGGGGGAGAGAAGGTCAGGAACTGGGGGGAGAGAAGGTCAGGAACTGGGGGGAGAGGAGGTCAGGAACTGGGGGGAGAGGAGGTCAGGAACTGGGGGGAGAGAAGGTCAGGAACTGGGGGGAGAGAAGGTCAGGAACTGGGGGGAGAGAAGGTCAGGAACTGGGGGGAGAGAAGGTCAGGAACTGGGGGGAGAGAAGGTCAGGAACTGGGGGGAGAGAAGGTCAGGAACTGGGGGGAGAGAAGGTCAGGAACTGGGGGGAGAGAAGGTCAGGAACTGGGGGGAGAGAAGGTCAGGAACTGGGGGGAGAGAAGGTCAGGAACTGGGGGGAGAGAAGGTCAGGAACTGGGGGGAGAGAAGGTCAGGAACTGGGGGGAGAGAAGGTCAGGAACTGGGGGGAGAGAAGGACAGGAACAGGGGGGAGAGAAGGTCAGGATCTGGGGGAGAGAAGGTCAGGAACTGGGGGAGAGAAGGTCAGGAACTGGGGGGAGAGAAGGTCAGGAACTGGGGGGAGAGAAGGTCAGGAACTGGGGGGAGAGAAGGTCAGGAACTGGGGGGAGAGACGGTCAGGAACTGGGGGGAGAGACGGTCAGGAACTGGGGGGAGAGAAGGTCAGGAACTGGGGGGAGAGAAGGTCAGGAACTGGGGGTAGAGAAGGTCAGGAACTGGGGGGAGAGAAGGTCAGGAACTGGGGCGAGAGAAGGTCAGGAACTGGGGGGAGAGAAGGTCAGGAACTGGGGGGTGAGAAGGTCAGGAACTGGGGGGAGAGAAGGTCAGGAACTGGGGGGAGAGAAGGTCAGGAACTGGGGGGAGAGAAGGTCAGGAACTGGGGGGAGAGAAGGTCAGGAACTGGGGGGAGAGAAGGTCAGGAACTGGGGGGAGAGAAGGTCAGGAACTGGGGGGAGAGAAGGTCAGGAACTAGGGGGAGAGAAGGTCAGGAACTGGGGGGAGAGAAGGTCAGGAACTGGGGGGAGAGAAGGTCAGGAACTGGGGGGAGAGAACGTCAGGAACTGGGGGGAGAGAACGTCAGTAACTGGGGGAGAGAAGGTCAAGAACTGGGGGAGAGAAGGTCAGGAACTGGGGGGAGAGAAGGTCAGGAACTGGGGGGAGAGGAGGTCAGGAACTGGGGGGAGAGAAGGTCAGGAACTGGGGGGAGAGAAGGTCAGGAACTGGGGGGAGAGAAGGTCAGGAACTGGGGGGAGAGAAGGTCAGGAACTGGGGGGAGAGAAGGTCAGGAACTGGGGGGAGAGAAGGTCAGGAACTGGGGGGAGAGAAGGTAAGGAACTGGGGGGAGAGAAGGTCAGGAACTGGGGGGAGAGAAGGTCAGGAACTGGGGGGAGAGAAGGTCAGGAACTGGGGGGAGAGAAGGTCAGGAACTGGGGGGAGAGAAGGTCAGGAACTGGGGGGAGAGAAGGTCAGGAACTGGGGGGAGAGAAGGTCAGGAACTGGGGGGAGAGAAGGTCAGGAACTGGGGGGAGAGAAGGTCAGGAACTGGGGGGAGAGAAGGTCAGGAACTGGGGGGAGAGAAGGACAGGAACAGGGGGGAGAGAAGGTCAGGAACTGGGGGAGAGAAGGTCAGGAACTGGGGGGAGTGAAGGTCAGGAACTGGGGGGAGAGAAGGTCAGGAACTGGGGGGAGAGGTCAGGAACTGGGGGAGAGAAGGTCAGGAACTGGGGAAGAGAAGGTCAGGAACTGGGGGAGAGAAGGTCAGGAACTGGGGGGAGAGAAGGTCAGGAACTGGGGAGAGAGAAGGTCAGGAAGTGGGGGAAGAGAAGGTCAGGAACTGGGGGGAGAGAAGGTCAGGAACTGGGGAGAGAGAAGGTCAGGAAGTGGGGGAAGAGAAGGTCAGGAACGGGGGAAGAGAAGGTCAGGAACTGGGGGAGAGAAGGTCAGGAACTGGGGGGAGAGAAGGTCAGGAACTGGGGGGAGAGAAGGTCAGGAAGTGGGGGAAGAGAAGGTCAGGAACGGGGGAGAGAAGGTCAGGAACTGGGGGGAGAGAAGGTCAGGAACTGGGGGGAGAGAAGGTCAGGAACTGGGGGGAGAGAAGGTCAGGAACTGGGGGGAGAGAAGGTCAGGAACTGGGGGGAGAGGTGGTCAGGAACTGGAGGGGAGAGAAGGTCAGGAACTGTGGGGGAGAGAAGGTCATGAAGTGGGGGAAGAGAAGGTCAGGAACGGGGGGAGAGAAGGTCAGGAGCTGGGGGGAGAGAAGGTCAGGAACTGGGGCGAGAGAAGGTCAGGAACTGGGGCGAGAGAAGGTCAGGAACTGGGGGGGAGAGGTGGTCAGGAACTGGGGGGGGGAGCGAAGGTCAGGAACTGGGGGGAGAGAAGGTCAGGAACTGGGGGGGGAGAAGGTCAGGAACTGGGGGGGGAGAAGGTCAGGAACTGGGGGGAGAGAAGGTCAGGAACTGGGGGGAGAGAAGGTCAGGAACTGGGGGGAGAGAAGGTCAGGAAGTGGGGGAAGAGAAGGTCAGGAACGGGGGAAGAGAAGGTCAGGAACTGGGGGAGAGAAGGTCAGGAACTGGGGGAGAGAAGGTCAGGAACTGGGGGGAGAGAAGGTCAGGAACTGCGGGGAGAGAAGGTCAGGAAGTGGGGGGAAGAGAAGGTCAGGAACGGGGGGAGAGAAGGTCAGGAACGGGGGGAGAGAAGGTCAGGAACTGGGGGGAGTGAAGGTCAGGGACTGGGGGGAGAGAAGGTCAGGAACTGGGGGGAGAGAAGGTCAGGAACTGCGGGGAGAGAAGGTCAGGAAGTGGGGGGAAGAGAAGGTCAGGAACGGGGGGAGAGAAGGTCAGGAACGGGGGGAGAGAAGGTCAGGAACTGGGGGGAGAGAAGGTCAGGAACTGGGGGGAGAGAAGGTCAGGAACTGGGGGGAGAGAAGGTCAGGAACTGGAGGGAGAGAAGTTCAGGAACTGGGGAAGAGAAGGTCAGGAACTGGGGAAGAGAAGGTCAGGAACTGGGGGGAGAGAAGGTCAGGAACTGGGGGGAGAGAAGGTCAGGAACTGGGGGGAGAGAAGGTCAGGAACTGGGGGGAGAGAAGGTCAGGAACTGGGGGGGAGAGAAGGTCAGGAACTGGGGGGAAGAGAAGGTCATGAAGTGGGGGAAGAGAAGGTCAGGAACGGGGGGAGAGAAGGTCAGGAACTGGGGGGAGAGAAGGTCAGGAACTGGGGAGAGAGAAGGTCAGGAACTGGCGACAGGTCAGGAACGGGGGAGAGAAGGTCAGGAACTGGGGGGAGAGAAGATCAGGAACTGGGGGAAGAGAAGGTCAGGAACTGGGGGAAGAGAAGGTCAGGAACTGGGGGGAGAGAAGATCAGGAACTGGGGGGAAGAGAAGGTCAGGAACTGGGGGAGAGAAGGTCAGGAACTGCGGGGAAGAGAAGGTCAGGAACTGCGGGGAAGAGAAGGTCAGGAACTGGGGGGAAGAGAAGGTCAGGAACTGGGGAGAGAGAAGATCAGGAACTGTGGGGGAGAGAAGGTCAGGGACTGGAGGGAAGAGAAGGTCTGGGACTGGGGAAGAGTAGGTGAGGAACTGGGGGGGGAATAGAAGGTCAGGAACTGGCGAGAGGTCAGAAACTGGCGAGAGGTCAGGAACTGGGGGAGAGAAGGTCTGGAACTGGGGGGGGAGAGATGACCAAGAACTGGCGAGAGCTCAGGCACTGGCGAGAGGTCAGGAACTGGCGAGAGGTCAGGAACTGGGGGGAAGAGACGTTCAGGGACTGGGGGGAGAGAAGGTCAGGAACTGGGGGGAGAGAACGTCAGGAACTGGGGGGAGAGAAGGTCAGGAACTGGGGGGAGAGAACGTCAGGAACTGGGGGGAGAGAAGGTCAGGAACTGGGGGAGAGAAGGTCAGGAACTGGGGGGAGAGAAGGTCAGGAACTGGGGGGAGAGAAGGTCAGGAACTGGGGGGAGAGAAGGTCAGGAACTGGGGGGAGAGAAGGTCAGGAACTGGGGGGAGAGAAGGTCAGGAACTGGGGGGAGAGAAGGTCAGGAACTGGGGGGAGAGAAGGTCAGGAACTGGGGGGAGAAAAGGTCAGGAACTGGGGGGAGAAAAGGTCAGGAACTGGGGGGAGAGAAGGTCAGGAACTGGGGGGAGAGAAGGTCAGGAACTGGGGGGAGAGAAGGTCAGGAACTGGGGGGAGAGAAGGTCAGGAACTGGGGGGAGAGAAGGTCAGGAACTGGGGGGAGAGAAGGTCAGGAACTGGGGGGAGAGAAGGTCAGGAACTGGGGGGAGAGAAGGTCAGGAACTGGGGGGAGAGAAGGTCAGGAACTGGGGGGAGAGAAGGTCAGGAACTGGGGGGAGAGAAGGTCAGGAACTGGGGGGAGAGAAGGTCAGGAACTGGGGGGAGAGAAGGTCAGGAACTGGGGCGAGAGAAGGTCAGGAACTGGGGCGAGAGAAGGTCAGGAACTGGGGCGAGAGAAGGTCAGGAACTGGGGGGGAGAGAAGGTCAGGAACTGGGGGGGGAGCGAAGGTCAGGAACTGGGGGGAGAGAAGGTCAGGAACTGGGGGGAGAGAAGGTCAGGAACTGGGGGGAGAGAAGGTCAGGAACTGGGGGGAGAGAAGGTCAGGAACTGGGGGGAGAGAAGGTCAGGAACTGGGGGGAGTGAAGGTCAGGAACTGGGGGGAGAGAAGGACAGGAACAGGGGGGAGAGAAGGTCAGGAACTGGGGGAGAGAAGGTCAGGAACTGGGGGAGAGAAGGTCTGGAACTGGGGGGGGAGAGATGACCAAGAACTGGCGAGAGCTCAGGCACTGTCGAGAGGTCAGGAACTGGCGAGAGGTCAGGAACTGGGGGGAAGAGACGTTCAGGGACTGGGGGGAGAGAAGGTCAGGAACTGGGGGGAGAGAACGTCAGGAACTGGGGGGAGATAAGGTCAGGAACTGGGGGGAGAGAACGTCAGGAACTGGGGGGAGAGAAGGTCAGGAACTGGGGGAGAGAAGGTCAGGAACTGGGGGGAGAGAAGGTCAGGAACTGGGGGGAGAGAAGGTCAGGAACTGGGGGGAGAGAAGGTCAGGAACTGGGGGGAGAGAAGGTCAGGAACTGGGGGGAGAGAAGGTCAGGAACTGGGGGGAGAGAAGGTCAGGAACTGGGGGGAGAGAAGGTCAGGAACTGGGGGGAGAAAAGGTCAGGAACTGGGGGGAGAAAAGGTCAGGAACTGGGGGGAGAGAAGGTCAGGAACTGGGGGGAGAGAAGGTCAGGAACTGGGGGGAGAAAAGGTCAGGAACTGGGGGGAGAGAAGGTCAGGAACTGGGGGGAGAGAAGGTCAGGAACTGGGGGGAGAGAAGGTCAGGAACTGGGGGGAGAGAAGGTCAGGAACTGGGGGGAGAGAAGGTCAGGAACTGGGGGGAGAGAAGGTCAGGAACTGGGGGGAGAGAAGGTCAGGAACTGGGGGGAGAGAAGGTCAGGAACTGGGGGGAGAGAAGGTCAGGAACTGGGGCGAGAGAAGGTCAGGAACTGGGGCGAGAGAAGGTCAGGAACTGGGGCGAGAGAAGGTCAGGAACTGGGGGGGAGAGAAGGTCAGGAACTGGGGGGGGAGCGAAGGTCAGGAACTGGGGGGAGAGAAGGTCAGGAACTGGGGGGAGAGAAGGTCAGGAACTGGGGGGAGAGAAGGTCAGGAACTGGGGGGAGAGAAGGTCAGGAACTGGGGGGAGAGAAGGTCAGGAACTGGGGGGAGTGAAGGTCAGGAACTGGGGGGAGAGGACAGGAACAGGGGGGAGAGAAGGTCAGGAACTGGGGGAGAGAAGGTCAGGAACTGGGGGAGAGAAGGTCAGGAACTGGGGGGAGAGAAGGTCAGTAACTGGGGTGAGAGAAGGTCAGGAACTGGGGGGAGAGAAGGTCAGGAACTGGGGGGAGAGAAGGTCAGGAACTGGGGGAGAGAAGGTCAGGAACTGGGGGAGAGAAGGTCAGGAACTGGGGGGAGAGGTCAGGAACTGGGGAGAGAGAAGGTCAGGAAGTGGGGGAAGAGAAGGTCAGGAACTGGGGGGAGAGAAGGTCAGGAACTGGGGAGAGAGAAGGTCAGGAAGTGGGGGAAGAGAAGGTCAGGAACGGGGGAAGAGAAGGTCAGGAACTGGGGGAGAGAAGGTCAGGAACTGGGGGGAGAGACGGTCAGGAACTGGGGGGAGAGAAGGTCAGGAAGTGGGGGAAGAGAAGGTCAGGAAGTGGGGGAAGAGAAGGTCAGGAACGGGGGGAGAGAAGGTCAGGAACTGGGGGGAGAGAAGGTCAGGAACTGGGGGGAGAGAAGGTCAGGAACTGGGGGGAGAGAAGTTCAGGAACTGGGGGGAGAGAAGTTCAGGAACTGGGGAAGAGAAGGTCAGGAACTGGGGAAGAGAAGGTCAGGAACTGGGGGGAGAGAAGGTCAGGAACTGGGGGGAGAGAAGGTCAGCAACTGGGGGGAGAGAAGGTCAGGAACTGGGGGGAGAGAAGGTCAGGAACTGGGGGGAGAGAAGGTCAGGAACTGGGGGGAGAGAAGGTCAGGAACTGGGGGGAGAGAACGTCAGGAACTGTGAGGAGAGAAGGTCAGGAACTGGGGGGAGAGAAGGTCAGGAACTGGGGGGAGAGAAGGTCAGGAACTGGGGGGAGAGAAGGTCAGGAACTGGGGGGAGAGAAGGTCAGGAACTGGGGGGAGAGAAGGTCAGGAACTGGGGGGAGAGAAGGTCAGGAACTGGGGGGGGAGAAGGTCAGGAACTGGGGGGAGAGAAGGTCAGGAACTGGGGGGAGAGAAGGTCAGGAACTGCGGGGGGGGAGAGAAGGTCAGGGACTGGGGGGAGAGAAGGTCAGGAACTGGGGGGGGAGAAGGTCAGGAACTGGGGGAGAGAAGGTCAGGAACTGGGGGGAGAGAAGGTCAGGAACTGGGGGGAGAGAAGGTCAGGAACTGGGGGAGAGAAGGTCAGGAACTGGGGGGAGAGAAGATCAGGAACTGGGGGGAAGAGAAGGTCAGGAACTGGGGGGAGAGAACGTCAGGAACTGGGGGGAGAGAAGGTCAGGAACTGGGGGAGAGAAGGTCAGGAACTGGGGGGAGAGAAGGTCAGGAACTGGGGGGAGAGAAGGTCAGGAACTGGGGGGAGAGAAGGTCAGGAACTGGGGGGAGAGAAGGTCAGGAACTGGGGGGAGAGAAGGTCAGGAACTGGGGGGAGAGAAGGTCAGGAACTGGGGGGAGAGAAGGTCAGGAACTGGGGGGAGAGAAGGTCAGGAACTGGGGGGAGAGAAGGTCAGGAACTGGGGGGAGAGAAGGTCAGGAACTGGGGGGAGAGAAGGTCAGGAACTGGGGGGAGAGAAGGTCAGGAACTGGGGGGAGAGAAGGTCAGGAACTGGGGGGAGAGAAGGTCAGGAACTGGGGGGAGAGAAGGTCAGGAACTGGGGGGAGCGAAGGTCAGGAACTGGGGGGAGAGAAGGTCAGGAACTGGGGGGAGAGAAGGTCAGGAACTGGGGGGAGAGAAGGTCAGGAACTGGGGGGAGAGAAGGTCAGGAACTGGGGGGAGAGAAGGTCAGGAACTGGGGGCAGAGAAGGTCAGGAACTGGGGGGAGAGAAGGTCAGGAACTGGGGGGAGAGAAGGTCAGGAACTGGGGGGAGAGAAGGACAGGAACAGGGGGGAGAGAAGGTCAGGAACTGGGGGAGAGAAGGTCAGGAACTGGGGGAGAGAAGGTCAGGAACTGGGGGAGAGAAGGTCAGGAACTGGGGGGAGAGAAGGTCAGGAACTGGGGGGAGAGAAGGTCAGGAACTGGGGGGAGAGAAGGTCAGGAACTGGGGGGAGAGAAGGTCAGGAACTGGGGGGAGAGAAGGTCAGGAACTGGGGGGAGAGAAGGTCAGGAACTGGGGGAGAGAAGGTCAGGAACTGGGGGAGAGAAGGTCAGGAACTGGGGGGAGAGAAGGTCAGGAACTGGGGAGAGAGGTGGTCAGGAAGTGGGGGAAGAGAAGGTCAGGAACTGGGGGGAGAGAAGGTCAGGAACTGGGGAGAGAGAAGGTCAGGAAGTGGGGGAAGAGAAGGTCAGGAACGGGGGGGAGAGAAGGTCAGGAACTGCGGGGAGAGAAGGTCAGGAAGTGGGGGAAGAGAAGGTCAGGAACGGGGGGAGAGAAGGTCAGGAACGGGGGGAGAGAAGGTCAGGAACTGGGGGGAGTGAAGGTCAGGAACTGGGGGGAGAGAAGGTCAGGAACTGGGGGGAGAGAAGGTCAGGAACTGGGGGGAGAGAAGTTCAGGAACTGGGGGGAGAGAAGTTCAGGAACTGGGGAAGAGAAGGTCAGGAACTGGGGAAGAGAAGGTCAGGAACTGGGGGGAGAGAAGGTCAGGAACTGGGGGGAGAGGTGGTCAAGAACTGGGGGGAGAGAAGGTCAGGAACTGGGGGGAGAGAAGGTCAGGAACTGGGGGGAGAGAACGTCAGGAACTGTGAGGAGAGAAGGTCAGGAACTGGGGGGAGAGAAGGTCAGGAACTGGGGGGAGAGAAGGTCAGGAACTGGGGGGAGAGAAGCTGAGGAACTGGGGGGAGAGAAGGTCAGGAACTGGGGGGAGAGAAGTTCAGGAACTGGGGGGAGAGAAGGTCAGGAACTGCGGGGGGGAGAGAAGGTCAGGGACTGGGGGGAGAGAAGGTCAGGAACTGGGGGGGGAGAAGGTCAGGAACTGGGGGAGAGAAGGTCAGGAACTGGGGGGAGAGAAGGTCAGGAACTGGGGGGAGAGAAGGTCAGGAACTGGGGGGAGAGAAGGTCAGGAACTGGGGGGAGAAAAGGTCAGGAACTGGGGGGAGAGAAGGTCAGGAACTGGGGGGAGCGAAGGTCAGGAACTGGGGGGAGAGAAGGTCAGGAACTGGGGGGAGAGAAGGTCAGGAACTGGGGGGAGAGAAGGTCAGGAACTGGGGGGAGAGAAGGTCAGGAACTGGGGGGAGAGAAGGTCAGGAACTGGGGGGAGAGAAGGTCAGGAACTGGGGGGAGAGAAGGTCAGGAACTGGGGGGAGAGAAGGTCAGGAACTGGGGGGAGAGAAGGTCAGGAACTGGGGGGAGAGAAGGTCAGGAACTGGGGGGAGAGAACGTCAGGAACTGTGAGGAGAGAAGGTCAGGAACTGGGGGGAGAGAAGGTCAGGAACTGGGGGGAGAGAAGGTCAGGAACTGGGGGGAGAGAAGGTCAGGAACTGGGGGGAGAGAAGGTCAGGAACTGGGGGGAGAGAAGGTCAGGAACTGGGGGGGGAGAAGGTCAGGAACTGGGGGGGGAGAAGGTCAGGAACTGGGGGAGAGAAGGTCAGGAACTGGGGGGAGAGAAGATCAGGAACTGGGGGGAAGAGAAGGTCAGGAACTGGGGGGAGAGAACGTCAGGAACTGGGGGGAGAGAAGGTCAGGAACTGGGGGAGAGAAGGTCAGGAACTGGGGGGAGCGAAGGTCAGGAACTGGGGGGAGAGAAGGTCAGGAACTGGGGGGAGAGAAGGTCAGGAACTGGGGGGAGCGAAGGTCAGGAACTGGGGGGAGAGAAGGTCAGGAACTGGGGGGAGAGAAGGTCAGGAACTGGGGGGAGAGAAGGTCAGGAACTGGGGGGAGAGAAGGTCAGGAACTGGGGGGAGAGAAGGTCAGGAACTGGGGGCAGAGAAGGTCAGGAACTGGGGGGAGAGAAGGTCAGGAACTGGGGGGAGAGAAGGTCAGGAACTGGGGGGAGAGAAGGACAGGAACAGGGGGGAGAGAAGGTCAGGAACTGGGGGAGAGAAGGTCAGGAACTGGGGGAGAGAAGGTCAGGAACTGGGGGAGAGAAGGTCAGGAACTGGGGGGAGAGAAGGTCAGGAACTGGGGGGAGAGAAGGTCAGGAACTGGGGGGAGAGAAGGTCAGGAACTGGGGGGAGAGAAGGTCAGGAACTGGGGGGAGAGAAGGTCAGGAACTGGGGGGAGAGAAGGTCAGGAACTGGGGGAGAGAAGGTCAGGAACTGGGGGAGAGAAGGTCAGGAACTGGGGGGAGAGAAGGTCAGGAACTGGGGAGAGAGGTGGTCAGGAAGTGGGGGAAGAGAAGGTCAGGAACTGGGGGGAGAGAAGGTCAGGAACTGGGGAGAGAGAAGGTCAGGAAGTGGGGGAAGAGAAGGTCAGGAACGGGGGGGAGAGAAGGTCAGGAACTGCGGGGAGAGAAGGTCAGGAAGTGGGGGAAGAGAAGGTCAGGAACGGGGGGAGAGAAGGTCAGGAACGGGGGGAGAGAAGGTCAGGAACTGGGGGGAGTGAAGGTCAGGAACTGGGGGGAGAGAAGGTCAGGAACTGGGGGGAGAGAAGGTCAGGAACTGGGGGGAGAGAAGTTCAGGAACTGGGGGGAGAGAAGTTCAGGAACTGGGGAAGAGAAGGTCAGGAACTGGGGAAGAGAAGGTCAGGAACTGGGGGGAGAGAAGGTCAGGAACTGGGGGGAGAGGTGGTCAAGAACTGGGGGGAGAGAAGGTCAGGAACTGGGGGGAGAGAAGGTCAGGAACTGGGGGGAGAGAACGTCAGGAACTGTGAGGAGAGAAGGTCAGGAACTGGGGGGAGAGAAGGTCAGGAACTGGGGGGAGAGAAGGTCAGGAACTGGGGGGAGAGAAGCTGAGGAACTGGGGGGAGAGAAGGTCAGGAACTGGGGGGAGAGAAGTTCAGGAACTGGGGGGAGAGAAGGTCAGGAACTGCGGGGGGGAGAGAAGGTCAGGGACTGGGGGGAGAGAAGGTCAGGAACTGGGGGGGGAGAAGGTCAGGAACTGGGGGAGAGAAGGTCAGGAACTGGGGGGAGAGAAGGTCAGGAACTGGGGGGAGAGAAGGTCAGGAACTGGGGGGAGAAAAGGTCAGGAACTGGGGGGAGAAAAGGTCAGGAACTGGGGGGAGAGAAGGTCAGGAACTGGGGGGAGCGAAGGTCAGGAACTGGGGGGAGAGAAGGTCAGGAACTGGGGGGAGAGAAGGTCAGGAACTGGGGGGAGAGAAGGTCAGGAACTGGGGGGAGAGAAGGTCAGGAACTGGGGGGAGAGAAGGTCAGGAACTGGGGGGAGAGAAGGTCAGGAACTGGGGGGAGAGAAGGTCAGGAACTGGGGGGAGAGAAGGTCAGGAACTGGGGGGAGAGGAGGACAGGAACAGGGGGGAGAGAAGTTCAGGAACTGGGGGAGAGAAGGTCAGGAACTGGGGGAGAGAAGGTCAGGAACTGGGGGGAGAGAAAGTCAGGAACTGGGGGGAGAGAAGGTCAGGAACTGGGGGGAGAGAAGGTCAGGAACTGGGGGGAGAGAAGGTCAGGAACTGGGGGGAGAGAAGGTCAGGAACTGGGGGGAGAGAAGGTCAGGAACTGGGGGGAGAGAAGGTCAGGAACTGGGGGGAGAGAAGGTCAGGAACTGGGGGAGAGAAGGTCAGGAACTGGGGGGAGAGAAGGTCAGGAACTGGGGAGAGAGGTGGTCAGGAAGTGGGGGAAGAGAAGGTCAGGAACTGGGGGAGAGAAGGTCAGGAACTGGGGAGAGAGAAGGTCAGGAAGTGGGGGAAGAGAAGGTCAGGAACGGGGGAAGAGAAGGTCAGGAACTGGGGGAGAGAAGGTCAGGAACTGGGGAAGAGAAGGTCAGGAACTGGGGGGAGAGAAGGTCAGGAACTGCGGGGAGAGAAGGTCAGGAAGTGGGGGAAGAGAAGGTCAGGAACGGGGGGAGAGAAGGTCAGGAACGGGGGGAGAGAAGGTCAGGAACTGGGGGGAGAGAAGGTCAGGAACTGGGGGGAGAGAAGGTCAGGAACTGGGGGGAGAGAAGGTCAGGAACTGGGGGGAGAGAAGTTCAGGAACTGGGGGGAGAGAAGTTCAGGAACTGGGGGGAGAGAAGGTCAGGAACTGGGGAAGAGAAGGTCAGGAACTGGGGGGAGAGAAGGTCAGGAACTGGGGGGAGAGAAGGTCAGGAACTGGGGGGAGAGGTGGTCAAGAACTGGGGGGAGAGAAGGTCAGGAACTGGGGGGAGAGAAGGTCAGGAACTGGGGGGGGAGAAGGTCAGGAACTGGGGGGAGAGAAGGTCAGGAACTGGGGGGAGAGAAGGTCAGGAACTGGGGGGAGAGAAGGTCAGGAACTGGGGGGAGAGAAGGTCAGGAATTGGGGGGAGAGAAGGTCAGGAATTGGGGGGAGAGAAGGACAGGAACAGGGGGGAGAGAAGGTCAGGAACTGGGGGAGAGAAGGTCAGGAACTGGGGGAGAGAAGGTCAGGAACTGGGGGGAGAGAAGGTCAGGAACTGGGGGGAGAGAAGGTCAGGAACTGGGGGGAGAGAAGGTCAGGAACTGGGGGGAGAGAAGGTCAGGAACTGGGGGAGAGAAGGTCAGGAACTGGGGGGAGAGAAGGTCAGGAGCTGGGGAGAGAGAAGGTCAGGAAGTGGGGGAAGAGAAGGTCAGGAACTGGGGGAGAGAAGGTCAGGAACTGGGGAGAGAGAAGGTCAGGAAGTGGGGGAAGAGAAGGTCAGGAACGGGGGGAGAGAAGGTCAGGAACGGGGGGAGAGAAGGTCAGGAACTGGGGGGAGAGAAGGTCAGGAACTGGGGGGAGAGAAGGTCAGGAACTGGGGGGAGAGAAGTTCAGGAACTGGGGGGAGAGAAGTTCAGGAACTGGGGAAGAGAAGGTCAGGAACTGGGGAAGAGAAGGTCAGGAACTGGGGGGAGAGAAGGTCAGGAACTGGGGGGAGAGAAGGTCAGGAACTGGGGGGAGAGAAGGTCAGGAACTGGGGGGAGAGAAGGTCAGGAACTGGGGGGAGAGAACGTCAGGAACTGTGAGGAGAGAAGGTCAGGAACTGGGGGGAGAGAAGGTCAGGAACTGGGGGGAGAGAAGGTCAGGAACTGGGGGGAGAGAAGCTGAGGAACTGGGGGGAGAGAAGGTCAGGAACTGGGGGGAGAGAAGGTCAGGAACTGGGGGGAGAGAAGGTCAGGAACTGCGGGGGGGAGAGAAGGTCAGGGACTGGGGGGAGAGAAGGTCAGGAACTGGGGGGGGAGAAGGTCAGGAACTGGGGGGAGAGAAGGTCAGGAACTGGGGGGAGAGAAGGTCAGGAACTGGGGGGAGAGAAGGTCAGGAACTGGGGGGGAGAGAAGGTCAGGAACTGGGGGGAGAGAAGGTCAGGAACTGGGGGGAGAGAAGGTCAGGAACTGGGGGGAGAGAAGGTCAGGAACTGGGGGGAGAGAAGGTCAGGAACTGGGGGGGAGAGAAGGTCAGGAACTGGGGGGAGAGAAGGTCAGGAACTGGGGGGAGAGAAGGTCAGGAACTGGGGGGAGAGAAGGTCAGGGACTGGGGGGAGAGAAGGTCAGGAACTGGGGGGAGAGAAGGTCAGGAACTGGGGGGAGAGAAGGTCAGGAACTGGGGGGAGAGAAGGTCAGGAACTGGGGGGAGAGAAGGTAAGGAACTGGGGGGAGAGAAGGTCAGGAACTGGGGGGAGAGAAGGTCAGGAACTGGGGGGAGAGAAGGTCAGGAACTGGGGGGAGAGAACGTCAGGAACTGGGGGAGAGAAGGTCAGGAACTGGGGGAGAGAAGGTCAGGAACTGGGGGGAGAGAAGGTCAGGAACTGGGGGGAGAGAAGGTCAGGAACTGGGGGGAGAGAAGGTCAGGAACTGGGGGGAGAGAAGGTCAGGAACTGGGGGGAGAGAAGGTCAGGAACTGGGGGGAGAGACGGTCAGGAACTGGGGGGAGAGACGGTCAGGAACTGGGGGGAGAGAAGGTCAGGAACTGGGGGGAGAGAAGGTCAGGAACTGGGGGGAGAGAAGGTCAGGAACTGGGGGGAGAGAAGGTCAGGAACTGGGGGGAGAGAAGGTCAGGAACTGGGGGAGAGAAGGTCAGGAACTGGGGGGAGAGAAGGTCAGGAACTGGGGGGAGAGAAGGTCAGGAACTGGGGGGAGAGAAGGTCAGGAACTGGGGGGAGAGAAGGTCAGGAACTGGGGGGAGAGAAGGTCAGGAACTGGGGGGAGAGAAGGTCAGGAACTGGGGGGAGAGAAGGTCAGGAACTGGGGGGAGAGAAGGTCAGGAACTGGGGGGAGAGAAGGTCAGGAACTGGGGGGAGAGAAGGTCAGGAACTGGGGGGAGAGAAGGTCAGGAACTGGGGGGAGAGAAGGTCAGGAACTGGGGGGAGAGAAGGTCAGGAACTGGGGCGAGAGAAGGTCAGGAACTGGGGCGAGAGAAGGTCAGGAACTGGGGCGAGAGAAGGTCAGGAACTGGGGGGGAGAGGTGGTCAGGAACTGGGGGGGGGAGCGAAGGTCAGGAACTGGGGGGAGAGAAGGTCAGGAACTGGGGG
Source organism: Somniosus microcephalus (assembly GCF_052327205.1). Taxonomy (NCBI): domain Eukaryota; kingdom Metazoa; phylum Chordata; class Chondrichthyes; order Squaliformes; family Somniosidae; genus Somniosus; species Somniosus microcephalus. Next base: position 103,534,408 of record NW_028225179.1, on the reverse strand, counting down.
GGGAGAAGGTCAGGAACTGGGGGGAGAGAAGGTCAGGAACTGGGGGGAGAGAAGGTCAGGAACTGGGGGGAGAGAAGGTCAGGAACTGGGGGGAGAGAAGGACAGGAACAGGGGGGAGAGAAGGTCAGGAACTGGGGGAGAGAAGATCAGGAACTGGGGGAGAGAAGGTCAGGAACTGGGGGGAGAGAAGGTCAGGAACTGGGGGGAGAGAAGGTCAGGAACTGGGGGGAGAGAAGGTCAGGAACTGGGGGAGAGAAGGTCAGGAACTGGGGGGAGAGAAGGTCAGGAACTGGGGGGAGAGAAGGTCAGGAACTGGGGGAGAGAAGGTCAGGAACTGGGGGGAGAGAAGGTCAGGAGCTGGGGAGAGAGAAGGTCAGGAAGTGGGGGAAGAGAAGGTCAGGAACTGGGGGAGAGAAGGTCAGGAACTGGGGAGAGAGAAGTTCAGGAAGTGGGGGAAGAGAAGGTCAGGAACGGGGGAAGAGAAGGTCAGGAACTGGGGGAGAGAAGGTCAGGAACTGGGGGGAGAGAAGGTCAGGAACTGCGGGGAGAGAAGGTCAGGAAGTGGGGGGAAGAGAAGGTCAGGAACGGGGGGAGAGAAGGTCAGGAACGGGGGGAGAGGTCAGGAACTGGGGGGAGAGAAGGTCAGGGACTGGGGGGAGAGAAGGTCAGGAACTGGGGGGAGAGAAGGTCAGGAACTGCGGGGAGAGAAGGTCAGGAAGTGGGGGGAAGAGAAGGTCAGGAACGGGGGGAGAGAAGGTCAGGAATGGGGGGAGAGAAGGTCAGGAACTGGGGGGAGAGAAGGTCAGGAACTGGGGGGAGAGAAGGTCAGGAACTGGGGGGAGAGAAGGTCAGGAACTGGGGGGAGAGAAGTTCAGGAACTGGGGAAGAGAAGGTCAGGAACTGGGGAAGAGAAGGTCAGGAACTGGGGGGAGAGAAGGTCAGGAACTGGGGGGAGAGAAGGTCAGGAACTGGGGGGAGAGAAGGTCAGGAACTGGGGGGAGAGAAGGTCACGAACTGGGGGGAGAGAAGGTCAGGAACTGGGGGGAGAGAAGGTCAGGAACTGGGGGGGAGAGAAGGTCAGGAACTGGGGGGAAGAGAAGGTCATGAAGTGGGGGAAGAGAAGGTCAGGAACTGGGGAGAGAGAAGGTCAGGAACTGGGGGGAGAGAAGGTCAGGAACTGGGGAGAGAGAAGGTCAGGAACTGGCGACAGGTCAGGAACGGGGGAGAGAAGGTCAGGAACTGGGGGGAAGAGAAGATCAGGAACTGGGGGGAAGAGAAGGTCAGGAACTGGGGGAGAGAAGGTCAGGAACTGCGGGGAAGAGAAGGTCAGGAACTGCGGGGAAGAGAAGGTCAGGAACTGGGGGGAAGAGAAGGTCAGGAACTGGGGGGAGAGAAGATCAGGAACTGTGGGGGAGAGAAGGTCAGGGACTGGAGGGAAGAGAAGGTCTGGGACTGGGGAAGAGTAGGTGAGGAACTGGGGGGGGGAATAGAAGGTCAGGAACTGGCGAGAGGTCAGAAACTGGCGAGAGGTCAGGAACTGGGGGAGAGAAGGTCTGGAACTGGGGGGGGAGAGATGACCAAGAACTGGCGAGAGCTCAGGCACTGGCGAGAGGTCAGGAACTGGCGAGAGGTCAGGAACTGGGGGGAAGAGACGTTCAGGGACTGGGGGGAGAGAAGGTCAGGAACTGGGGGGAGAGAAGGTCAGGAACTGGGGGGAGAGAAGGTCAGGAACTGGGGGGAGAGAAGGTCAGGAACTGGGGGGAGAGAAGGTCAGGAACTGGGGGGAGAGAAGGTCAGGAACTGGGGGGAGAGAAGGTCAGGAACTGGGGGGAGAGAAGGTCAGGAACTGGGGGGAGATAAGGTCAGGAACTGGGGGGAGAGAAGGTCAGGAACTGGGGGGAGAGAAGGTCAGGAACTGGGGGGAGAGAAGGTCAGGAACTGGGGGGAGAGAAGGTCAGGAACTGGGGGGAGAGAAGGTCAGGAACTGGGGGGAGAGAAGGTCAGGAACTGGGGGGAGAGAAGGTCAGGAACTGGGGGGAGAGAAGGTCAGGAACTGCGGGGAAGAGAAGGTCAGGGACTGGGGGGGAAGAGAAGATCAGGGACTGGGGGGAAGAGAAGTTCAGGGACTGGGGGAGAGAAGGTCAGGAACCCGGGGAAGAGAAGGTCCGGAACTGGGGGAAGAGAAGGTCAGGAACTGGGGGGAGAGAAGATCAGGAACTGCGGGGAGAGAAGATAAGGAACTGTGGGGGAAAGAAGATCAGGAAGTGGGGGAAGAGAAGGTCAGGGACTGGGGGGAGAGTAGGTGAGGAACTGGGGGGGAGAGAACG